>NW_022280207.1:176689-207342 GCF_004355925.1 Anarrhichthys ocellatus | reverse complement strand
TATATATATATATATATATATATATATATTTATATATATTTATTTATTGGTCATGGCTGTTACTGCCTATAGTCATCTACAGAACTGGGAATGGCTCAGATTGATTTTGAGTTGGAGAAGATACTGATACTGTTCTCTTGTTAGAAAATAACCTCATTAAGCATGGCTACTTTTTAGGACAAAGTATCTGCCTGTGTACCGGACAGAAAATATCAGCATTTAACTGGTGTTGATTTTCCTTTCCCTGTTCTATATCTGGCTAACAGCGCTAACATGCACAGCCTTATACAGTACAGCTGGCACATGGCTGAAATGAGACAATGACAGGGGAGCCATTAAGGCATGGTAACTCTGTTGAAAACTGAACTTTGAACACACACACCTTCTTTACAAACTAGAAGTGCTTAGTAAGGTAACCATTGCCATAGATACAAGCACACATGGGTTGGATCCCAATTGTGCATTTTTGTGTGCAAGTCATGGTCATTATAGAGTCCTAATGATGGCAGCTTTTTTGGTAGGCACCAGGAGTTCTGATCACGGGTTGTAAAAGCATTGGTATCATGAATTGGAGGTCTTAATAGTGACGGGTCCTGTCGGTTCTGAAGCAAAGCTTTTGCACCTTTACTGTAGCAGGAACTTGATTGAATCTTTGCACTGGTAATGCTGACTTTTGTTGCAGCAAAGTCTTGTTTAAGCTTGTCCGACCTGCTGGTCCAGCTTCCCCTCCACTCATAGTACAACCTGGCTCACCTTTTATGCAGTCACCGCCTATCATAGTTTCAGTGTTTCCTCATTCTCGCCCTGTTTTTTCATACCAACTGAAACAACGTCCTTTCTTATATTTGTTGCAATAAAGTTTTACCCACAATTGATCATAATAATATAGTTAAGGAGGCTACTTTAAACAAGAACAGCTTTTCTTCCTGTCACCACTTCTTCTCTTTACTATGGATTCTAATAGTGTTTAGGGTTTTTTTGTGAGAAAAATAAAATGTAAAATATTTTTGGTGGAATTGACCTGTAGAATAAAAAAAACTAAAGATTTGAAGTTGATTCAGTACTGGTGTATAAGAATCACATCTGTGCCATATAGGTGGTGTGCTGTACACTCCAGTACAAGAACCGTAGCATAGCAGTAGGCAGCAGCAAACACAAAACAGCATATGCCACTGAAACATTGTACCTCCATGAAATGGCACTGCAAAGGACATGCTATTCTGTTACTTGCATGTTTCTGACTGACCAACAAAAGGCCTTGCTGGATAATCTGAATTAACATACTTGCCGATTACGTCTTCATTATTGGAGGCCAGTAGTTGGCATGCAAGTTTGGCCAATCGTTTTCTAACCCATTACATGGCGGCAAGAACATAATCAAGGGCTAATGTAAGAAATGAATTGATTAAAAAATGCAACTGGAATTTGCAACAGTCTGTTAAAGAATGTCTTGTAGTAATGCTTAGTTAACTGTTTCATCCAGTCGTTAAATTGTGCAACGTCAGAAACAAAGAGGAACTGTTTTGTGCTGCATTGAAGGAATACAATAGTGACCCATAGGGTGGCGTCTTTATTCTCCAACTTGAGACACAGACGGCCCTAAAAGACACGCATGTGTGGGAGCAGGTTTTTTTTTTTGTTTTTTTTGTATGGCAGATATTCCCGTTAATATTAAGAAACTTCTGGCCATACAGAACACCTACCTGACATGTTTTAAACAGCCATATAATAGCCTGCATTTGACATAACTTGATTGAAAGTAAGTAAAATTAAGAAGTGGTCTAAAAAACACAAAAGGCTGGCCAGTCCTAATTATATTTTTATAATTCACATTTTGAATGCAAGACTTAATGGTATCAGTGTTTTTTTATATCGTAGTATCAATTATTTAACCTTAAGTTACGATGATTAACTTTCAAGTGGATGTGAACACCGGAGATGCACTAAAATAACATGTGTCCTAGAGAGGAGCTGTGTCTGTTGTAGCCACCGTTTCCAGCTAAGACTAATCACTTCTGTCACCTCGGCACAAAATACCCCGAGTGCGTCGGATTGGAGGCCGCCTGTAACGTTAGCGGGTGTGAAAACGGCGAAGCTAAATGGTCAGACATGGCCTGAATATGACAAGAAAAGCAAGTGGTGGGCGAAACTACAAATGCTCCAACCTACCTATGCAAGGAAAGGGTCCCGCTCCAGGCAGTTAAGAACTGGGTTCAACATATGTCTTGCCGAGGCTAAAATATTCCAGTCGTGGACTGCTATCCCACCATTATAACAACATTGACACAAAGGTGCCCACTTTACAGACCTGTGGTCAGTTTATAGTCATTATACAATTATCTTAAAATATTTTGCTTTGAAAAAAAAGTTGCCATATCTAAATTCTTTATTTTCAAGTTCCTGCTTTTAGATATGTTGCCGTTTTCACAAGAAGATTGAACATTCTGCAACCGTTTCATGCATTCAGATTTTTTCATGCATTGTATCATTTCTTGGGGCCAAGCAAACTTATAGTAAATAAACCCTTCAATATATACTTGATGACATAAACATGTTTTCCCTATTCTATGAACTCCTTCCTGTAGTATAAGCCACCATAAACCTATATAACAAAATAACATAATATATGGGGAAACCGCTAGGATGTTAAAAGATACCTTGATACAGATAGTGGGTCATTCCCCCAAGCATTATCCCCACCCATATGCTCCATTCATGCAGAATGAGACAAACGGCAAAACGGTTTTGATTCTGTTCAACAAAATAAGCCCAATGGTGAATTGACTTGTTTCCATAGTGTCATGCACCTTTTTAAAACCGTGTTAGGTGTGTGCGTATGGCTAAGATCCTCATTGTGGATACATCACCAGGCTGTTTCAGATGAAAGTATTCACCGTGTTTTGAGTAAGGAAAGGCTTACTCTGCACTTCAGCTTTTCTCTCTCCTTGGCAATAGCATACGCTGGCAAAAGGTCATGGACCATTTATACCAAGCTAGTACAAGTAATGTAACAAGCACATGCTGTTTTAGTGTTGTGCACTGTGCCCACTTAAAACACTCCTCCCAATCTGAAAAATTTGACTTTTTTTCTTAATGTCTTTAGCTAATGTGGAATCGACAATATGACGCATGTTGACCCTTCAATTGGTTGACCGAGCCTCCTTGAATGGGTTAGGACATTTGACAGAATATAGATTATCTGTTAAATACACCCACGTGTGTTCCTGTTAAAATACCAAGACCGTTGGATTTATTATTAGGGTAGCTGTAGAGCACTGGGGATGCTTAACACACATAAGGCATAGTGTTTGTTTATCATCTTGTTTGATGTTGTGAAGAATTTGCTGAATTTGTTGATTACCTTTGATGGTACTGCTCTGTAGTATATGCTTTGAGCGCAGCTGCCAGTTAACCTACTGTGTGTGTGGGTGTAGCAGAATATCTGATATAGATGTAATCAATAGAAGTCAATATTGCTATTAACTGATTGATGTTTTTGAGACTGTAGGACAATTGACTTGTTTCAGTCCAACATCGAGAACATCACTACTGCCTTTGGGTCAGTCTGATATCAACCATTATCACAACATACAGGCCACTTGTCATAGGAGGCCTGTTACAAGCACATCAGGGTGAGAGAAGAGGGAGTATTAAAATAACATGGAGGGCAAATGTCCAGACAACAAAAGTTAGGCTGGGTGGACATAGGGCTGTGTATTAGGCGACGCAATACGTGTCAGGATATAGGAGATGCAGTTCAATGTATTGAGATACTGTTAACAAGGGTCAGAAAAACAATAAAATAAAAATTGGCATTCCTAATCATTCTATAGCTTGTTTTCCGATAATTCAAAAAATAGTCAATGTGAAATAACCGCATGTTAAAACATTTTTTTTATATCCTTTTTTATTTTAATGTTTTTTAAAATTATTTTATAATTAGTGCTGGGCAAGTGAACGCGTTAACATAATTGTCGGCGTTAATTAATAAATGCGTTAACGTTGGTTTTAAAATTTTTATTAAGGGGACATTTTTAACAGAAAAACCGGCCAGCGAGCGGTGAACAGCTGTATTTGTGTGGCGTCACTTCCTTCTGCTGCCGCCATATAAAAATAAATGATTCATTTATATTTATATTAGTTTTTAAAGTGTTTGTTTGTAATATGTATAATAAGCATCATTGATATCGCTACTGAGAATTTAACAAACATAAAACATGACGTAGATAGGTTTTTCAGTTTTCAAGGTGTATATTTAAATGTCATCTCTTACACGCATGAAGATAAAGTTGGGAACACCGGCTGAATATCTATTATCAGAATCATAACTGTATTATAACTGCTACTGTGTAAAGGGAATACTGCTGTTAACAAGAACTGTATTATAACTGCTACTGTGTAAAGGGAATACTGCTGTTAACAAGAACCTGATGTGTTTAAAGTGTTTGCAAACCAAATGTTATGTGCCAAGTGCGCAATACACTACTTTTGAATTCATTATTGAATTTTGCACTTAATGTGATTAATCGCAGAAAAATCATGCGATTAATCACGATGAAAATTTTGAATCGTTGCCCAGAACTAATTATAATTAATTTTATTATATTAATAAGAACTTTCATGCAAAATGAACAAAACTGTTCTTAAGTGAAATTGTGGAGGGAAAAGTATTTCCAGCTACACACTGACTTTGCTGACATACATGCACAAATACAGAGTAATCCCATTAAGAAGATAGTTTGATTTAACTACACTGGGGTATTCCCATAAACGGAGCTAAACTTTTCTGAAGAATTTGAATCGGTATGTGCTTATTATCCATTTCTGCATCATGATATCTCTACATATGATTTAATCACAATAAGATTTCATTGAAAGACAATTATCTTATTGAATTGTTGCCTAGCCCTACCCTTTACACAGCTGTTTGTAGGCATAGCCAGGAGTCTGAACCTGCAACTTGGCATTTGGATGAAAGGGAACCTGGTTTTTGACTTCTGAAAAATAAAATGGTGACCGTCACCAATTATCATCCGAATTAAACGACCATTAAGTTGCATGTCTATCCGTGTATTGATGAAACAATACCTCTACATTACCCTTATGATAATTAAGCAGAGAAGTGTTAGATCCGTTTTCAACCTGAGTAGTTGGTTCAGACGATGTGCTGTGAGACAGAGCCACCCTCATGATACGACTACTGTGTCCCCAGGTGGTATGGCCAAGAGAAGGACTACAATGTCCTAGTCATGGACCTGCTTGGACCCAGTCTGGAGGACCTCTTCAACTTCTGTTCTCGCCGCTTCACCATGAAGACGGTCCTCATGCTGGCAGACCAGGTATCTAACACTTGCACACATCCGGCTCTCTGCAATGTTCTGAAGCAATGAGCTTGGTTAAATATAAGCAGCAGGGGGTGCCGCCTCTCGGCAAGAAGGTCCTGGTTCCAACCTGCTAGCTTTGTGAGTCAGTGGTAAGCATGGGCTCTGCCTGGGTTTCCTGTGGGTTTGCCAGTTCAGTCTTAGGTATTGGTGACTTTAAATTGCCCATATTCATTTAAATCAAGACCTATATTTTAGTATGTTATATGCAGAATGGTCATAACTTCAAAATATGTAACCGTGGCTTTCTTTTCATCTTCAGATGATCAGCAGAATTGAGTATGTACACACAAAGAACTTCATCCACAGAGATATCAAACCAGACAACTTTCTCATGGGCATCGGCCGTCACTGTAACAAGGTAAGACCCGTCTCAGTCCTACACAGTAAGTATGGACTATTGAAGCTCTCAATAGAGCTGTTGGCATGGTGGCCATGTTAACTTCACAGTCCTGGTCTCTTCCCCAATCCTCAAATGTAGCTTGAGTAATGGTGAACTCTCCATATACTATATTACTGCCTCTAAAAAAAGCTTTTAATGGCTATGACACTGTTCTGCTGTTTCAGATCCACGGCATGTTTTTGTAAGCCTGCAAATGGTATCAAATGTTGTACTGTTATCACTTGTTTGACTGACGGCAACATTACTACCTGTTCTGAGCACAGCAGAAATCAACGAGTAACAGTCTTATATCAAATATGATCCAAATGAAGAGGACGCATAACGAGTGCGATTCCATATGAATCTGTTCATATATGATGACTATGGGCGGTGGAGGAGTTGAAGTCACCTTTCCACAGTTAAATAAAAGTACAAAGTAATACTCATTTATCTTGTGCCCCTCAAGTGTTAGTTTATGTGGAACATCAAAGTCTTTCATTAAGTTTCAATATGACACATACATTATTGGATTTCTTTTTTTTAAGTTTGAGGTTTCCATAGTTTTTCCAAAGTCTTGTTGCATATCAGTTTTATAATCTCTAAAATCTATCGCATCAAACTGTGAACAGCTGCATGTAGATCATGTACAGACGTGCATGATGGTTAGCCAGCTATCGGTACAAATCAGAAATGGAAGTTCAAAAACTTGTGACCGTGGGATTATATGGTTCTATCTGCATTCAGAGTGGCTATTGATCTCCAAGTGATCCGCAGGCACCCCACTATAGAAGAGCAGGTGTGTTAAGAGAAGCCAAATAAAGACATGAATGATTAATACATTTCCAATTAAATAGATAGCCAAGTAATGAAATATATTGATGAATAAATATCGGATGAAAAACGTAAAATACCTTCCTCATCATAATAATAATACTTGTAATTATAAGGTTCTATTTGCTTAGGCAGGGCAAAAGTGAATTGTTTTAATACAGTAAATTCATTTCTGAGGAGTTATGATTCAAGATATTTGATAATGGCCAACAATTCAATCGCATGCTTTACTTTAGACACACAAAGTCTTTGATTTGACTAAATGCTTAAAAGACCGATTTAAACTGACAATACTATTATTAATGTTCCACTAACAATGCAGTTCACCTCGTTAGCGTTCCCGATCACTTTCTGCTGATGCTTCTTTTAGCCTCAATTCTTTTTTGTTTTCTGCTGTTCTTCTTTCTTCCACTTCTCCACCTTCTTGCACAAAGTAGTTATGAGCTTTGAATGTAATGTCTATGCTGAAAAGACACAAACTCAACCATGCTAGAGTTAGCATTCAATTAGTAAATGTTTAGTAACTAGCTGCATAGTACTACATAGTACATTTCTGATCCTTAAAGAAGTCCTAACTTTGAGTCATTCATAATTGCTGTGTAATTGACCGTATCAATTCCCTAGCGTCAATTGTTGTTAATTTTGCCCCTTATAAATGATTTCTTTAGGTGTGAAAATAAAATCTTTAGTATCTGAGTGATGCAGATTCAACTAGAAAAGGTTTTTGTGTAATTTGGGTGTACTGGCCCTTTAAGCCTGTCTACACTAATCTAGATAATTGTAAAAAGTTTCAAAACCCTTGTGTTTAAATTGTTTTCCAAAGGTTTGCCGTCCACCATAATATGCTCAATGAAAAGTTTAACGATCTACAACAAAATCTTAGTCCCCAGTGTTTTTGTGTTTGGTTTTCCATAAAGCAGGTCACACGGTACAAAGGCATACCTTGATGGGAAGTATAAATGATGGCCAAAATGATCAAATCAAGTTAGACAAACATTTATTCCCTAAATAATGTAATTCCCTCTTCATTATACAGATAATTGCTGATTAAAAAGTAAAGGTTGCAGGGTGGTGTAGCCCAGTTTCTGTGTGCTGAATTCTTGCCGAAGAATTGACTGAATTGTGGACAATGATGCTGGTTTTCTAGCTACTCGCACACAACACACATTGAAGTGATTTTGTTGTCTTGTGATGTCATTTGTTTGAGTCTGGTCAGAGGTGTGTATAATGAAGTTGCCTGAAATTCAGATTATTTTGAGCCCTTGCAGACAGGCAACGTCTGGTTAAGTTATAGCATGTGATGTATGTTTTACCTTTGTGCCCAACCACCACTGACCTGTCCTGCTTAGTGACAGCCTGCTGCAGCCTGCTTCTCATCCCTGACGCTGCAGTCTAGCTACGTTTGTTTGTTTCAAGTTAGGGTTATGGCTAATATGGACTAACTTAAATAGGATGTAATGGCTTTGATGATTATTCCATTGCAAAATTGGGTAGGTAACTTGTTACAGTTGTATAGCACAATCAATTAAATGACTACTTTTACATACTCAAGACAAGAGTGGGACAGCTGTATGTCATGACACAGTAGTAGTAGTCCATCTTATAGCAAAGCTGAGTTTACTGTGTACTTTTGGAAGTGTCAACTGAAGTCGTAATGCTTGATCTTTTCACACGTTAATGCACATGCAGGGGTTGACAGTTGGCAGGCTGTTTGCTGGGGTCACTTGACGTTATGATGTTCTCTGCATGGGCCAGCGCCAGACTACAACCTTTGTAACATGTTTCATGTACATTTACACCGGATTTTCAGAGAATGTATGGCGGGACGTGTTCTGCTGTAATTATTAAATTTGCGTATCACTTTAGTATTAGACATGAATTACAATTTCTTGTAAAGAAAAAAAGGAATAAACATGGTTGTAGTGAAACCAGTGCGACTGCAGAGGCCAACATTATAGTTGTCCCACATTTGCATGACTATTTAGAGAAGTTGCTAGCTATGGTATTTTGTATGGAATTGGGTCTCTCTAGGCATCTTGTTGGAATTTTAGCCAAATGTAGTCTCTTTTTGTTGCAACACCTTTTGCCTGTGAGAACATTTTGTCAGTACTAAGTGTACAGTCAGCTCATGGATGGTTTGCTTAACAATACAAGGCTTACCGATTGATAGACTTAAAATATTTTAAGCAAAGTTCAAATTAAACAGTACCATTTGTTTATTCTTTCTTGGGCATCAAATGTCCTCAACGTCTCTTTTTCACATTGGTGAGGATAAAGAACCTTGTTGGACTAACAATCTCCAACACCTTCGTAGTTGGTCATAAACTTCTGATTTTCTTTTCAATCAGTTTTGAAGTGCCAATATGTGCGTCAACACGTAAATGTATTCTGAAAAATTGATTTTTTTTTTATATTGGCACCAGCACCTGATGAGTGCTCGTGCTGATATTGATGTGTTTAGGGCAAAATGGTGCTGTTCAGTATCTTGTTGCATCTCCCGAATGGTTTAATAAGCTATATCACTTCAGCCTCTGCACCTTTTTTCTACACTATTTTGATTGTCATGTTCACCTCCAACTGAGGTTAGTCTAGGTCAAATGCTTGCTTTGGATAATGGGTCTCAATGCACAAGTTGATGTCTCAGATTTCAGGGAAGTTAAAACACTAGACGTATACACTAAGTATAACACTATGACTTGGTAACCACCGTTCTGGGATCATGCCCCAGAGCAGTGCTAGAACGTACATGTTTTAGTTTGTCCCGAAGCGGGGACCGCTGTTTTTTTGGGTGTCACTGTTTCACAGCTTATGGTTTAGCCTGTCATTACACAAGTACTTGTAGTACATTGTTCATTTATTTGTTTGATAATGCTAACAATCTCTGGAATAAACCAGCACTATATCACAGCTAACCGTATGCGTGGTGCTTTTGTCCATCATAGTGACAGATAAGAGGCAACAGTTTGAGTTGCTGAGTCTGAAGATGCCTTAATGTGATACAGGTGATCACAGCCATTTCTCTCCAATACTAACTCAACTCCAGTACAGATTTAACCCCTTATGTCTGCTTTGCTGCGTGTGATTGATGACATTGTCCATGTAAACAAGAGGCAGGAACTCTCCCTATGTAGTAAGTGGTGGTCTGTGAACAACTTGGTTAAGATAATATCTCACCAGTGGCCTGTTAAATCTTTCTTTGTTACCAGACGTTTAATATGAACTACTTGTTTTGCTGGTGGAGGAAGGACAACCATGGGCTCTTGTCTTTACCATCTGCTGCCGACATCTCCTCCCTCCCCCAGGTCTTTTCTGAGCCATGGTGTTGCCTGTCTGCACTGGCCTTTACTGTCACTGTCAGACATGATATTGAAGTTTCAACATGTCCATGTTTCATGAGACACTTTAGGCTTGTTGTACAGGGTTGATCTTACCACGCTTGTCCTGACAGAAGAAATTCCTAGTCATGTGGTTTCTTCTAGAATGATCACATCTGTACCACAAGGACTTAAAAGTGTATACTTTGCCAGTGTAGGTCCAGCCTGGGATGGGCTTATCCTAGCTGTACAGGACACTGTTAGTTGTATCAAAGGGAGATAACCATGTGGGTGCAACCAGAAGTGCCTGTTGTACTCATGCTAACTGTGACTGAAGGTGGATAGAGGCTGTGTGATTTTGACCCCTGCCCCTCTACTGTCTGCCCTAGTGTTTAGACTCGTCAGTGGGGAAGAGGAAAAGAAGCTTGGCTGTTAGCTCTTCTCAGGACCCATCTTTCTCAGGATTAAACCAGGTGTGACCTTTACCACAACACCAGCTGCCTCACAACAGCAGTTGTCGCTTTGCAATCATACCTAACTACTACACTGGTTTAAAGTGAATCAGACCACCAGCACCCATCTTGCACTCATAATACCCAATGTATGTACTCCCCCACCCAGTGTGCACTTACACACATTACAATGGGAGAGGATAGCAAACTTGCCACCAGCATTGCCTAGGGAGTGGCTATTGTCCCATTTAGTTGTCCCTCCAATTGTGGTTCAATTGGCTTCTTGCTGACATTAAAAGGCTGTTTCTGTCTCTTTATTGTGATGTCCTGATAGTAGTTCATATCAAACCCGATCTCAGAGCCAAGACCATATTGATTTAACTAGATCCTTATATTATTCAACAGCAGGATATCTAACGAAGAATTAGCAATTCGGCTCCCAGAACTTGTTTCAATCGTACTGATAAATACTAAATCAGTATGCATCCCATCCAAATGTATAGATGACTATTAACATACAGTACTACATAATAGTCTTATATCCAATGCATTTTTTAAATCTTTTCATGAGATCCCAGCTGAGCTGCATATTTAACAAAAAAAGTTGTGTAAAGCAAATGAAGAACAAAACTAAAACAAGTCTTTTTAAAATGCTAAGCATGCCTGCAAGCCTTATTTTTTAAGATGCAAAGAGAACCTGAGCTACAATAGAGTTGCTTAATCAAATATGGAGTAAACTGTCACAACCCCTTGTTAAAAAAGCCAACTGCTTGCCTTTCTAGTTTTATCCATTTAGCCCTGTTCAGCTGCTTCACGTGAAAATGCTCACATTGAGAGGTGACTGACGGCAAACTTTTAAGGACTTTATCTTTCACAATTAATGTCTTGCACCGGCTTAGCATAACTTTGCAATTCAATTTTCCATCAGTGTCAAAATTACATTTTCCATGGGTGTCAAAAGGGCACGTGACTCTTTCATGTAGCACTAGCCCCAAATGGCTTCCAGCAGGCAGTTGGTTGGCAGCGTGCGACATATTTTTAAATTTGAGATGGTTATTTTCTTTCCAGAGGGTCCTAAGACTATTCTCAGGCCAATGTAAATATCACATGCTTTACCATTGGCTGCTTCTGCTGTCCAAACAGGGTTTTCTCTGATTTTAAAATAGTTTTCATTCAAAATGTATTAGTGTTTTACGCTCCGAGTTGGTGAAATTGTGCAAATACAAGTACTCATTTGCAGCACTGTAGATCCGTCTGAGCAAGCCTAAATTACACTAACTAGAAAACGTTATTCCATTCAGGGCTTGAAACTAACTACAACTGTACATTTAAATGGGGATAGGTAAACATTTCCCTGAAGCAGCTAGCCTAATAAATGAGTTCTTCTATAATTGACTGGCCAGAATGGCGTTGTACTTCAGGTGTGCTGAGAGGGAGGTGCACCTGAAATCTCAGAAATGTATTCTATTCAGGCCTTTAGTTTGTCTGAATTTACCAGACTTTCAAGACACTTGTTTAAGCTGCTATTCCAGATTGTCTGGTACGGTATCATTATATGTCATAGCATGGACCAGGAATGTCCATATATTGTGCAAAGCGGCAGTGTCATTTTGTCTTGGTTTCCATGTTGTGGTGGTGTGACTGTTTGAAACTTTTTTTTTTTTTTTCCCAATAAAGTTTCTCCATAACTGTGTAGATTTGGAGGAAAGGAGATTTTCAAAACTTCCGTTTCACCTCTGGTTGTTTTCTATTGAAAGTGCCTGTAATAGGGTTGGAAATTAGTTGTTGTGTTAAAGATGTCGCATCAGTATTCTGTTCTTCACTTAATGGCAATATAGGCCCTGGTATCAAGTTTGTATGAGAAGACCGCCATGTCGACCATGATCTGCTCTGCTTACATTCACAAACAACATGGCATATACTGTTGACACCTGTATGACGATATTAATAAAATACAACTTTTTAGAGATCTGAACTTCATGTGGGTAGAAATCGGATGATGAAAACATTCCCTAAATGTACCAGTTGTAGAGATCTTATAGACCTTAAATTGACCAATAACTGCGTTATATTTATTAGCATAAAGCCTGGGAGGTGGAGTGTGACAGTAATCTTAAAATACGATTGAACTGTTAGACCTTCACTGCAGAGGTGTGTTCCCTGGACTTTTACACCAGTAACGCATTTCTTTCACAGTGGCTGCTCCGACAAACTGCTGAGGTCTATGGGACAACAGGGCTTGTCTTAACTATTGAGGATGTATGTAGATGGATAAGCTGACAAAGACAGGCAGAGTCCCGAGGCTGTCATTTTATGCCATAATGAACTCCTGTCATTCTGAAACAGATACTCTTGCTTCTGGTCCCCAGGTGGTCTTGATGTTTAAATTAGCAGTTAGCACACATGCATGGATGTGAGGGTGGGGTGGTTTGGTGTGTCTTTGTGGTCCACTTCTTCATGAAGTGTTCAACTTGTGCATGATCGTGGAGTACACCCTGGATGTTGACTGTGCTTTAGAATTACACATGACATCTGACTGCATCGCTGGTTGCCCCGCATAACACAACCTGTCAAAATTAGTGTAATTAAGTGGCCTAATTGTCAGATGGTCGACAAAACTAACTGTATTCCACTTCTGAATCTCTTATGCAGAAATCATTCACTTTCGTCTTTCGTAGCCGCTGCACTTAACTGTTGCATCGGCCATCAAACGGAATTTGAGGGTGCTCTCACAGCCCATTGACCACAATGTGTTTTAAAGGAATACAACTTAAAAGGTTCTTTTAATGCTTAAAAGAAAACAGCAATGCACTGCCACTATGGTACTGTACGAGGGAGGTAAAAACTTGAGAATGAGTCTGGAAGTTGGCTAGTTTGACTTTGGTGTAAGACTATTACCACCGTGAAGCTATGAGAAGTGATTATTTATTAGGGATGTAGTTGTTGATGTGACCCCCCCCCCCCCCCCCCATGCATGTTCATGTTGTCACAAGGATCTCCTCAATCAATACGACAATGTTTTCAACATTCATGATTTACAACAGGACTCAGCTAATTTCCTGTGTTTTTAAAATCTTTATTTCTGATTAACTTTTGGATTATCATTGCTGTGGGGTGTCACTGACGGAAAACCACAATGTGTTCTCTCCCTCTCTGTCAGTTGTTCCTTATTGACTTTGGTTTGGCGAAGAAGTACCGAGACAACCGAACACGACAGCACATCCCCTACAGAGAAGACAAGAACCTGACTGGCACAGCACGCTATGCCTCCATCAATGCACACCTGGGCATTGAACAGAGGTCCGTGCACACATCTCATATCTGATTCTCAAAGAAATTCTTCTTCATTTCTTCCATGTTTTAAGATGCATGTTTCTGGATAATTGGCATAATAGGCATTTGAAAACATAGGGACTGTTTCTCAGTTGAGCAGAGCTACCAAAGGAAGACTTGAGTTGACTTTCACAGGTATCTGGTTTTACACCGGTGCCACCAGCTTCTTAACATTGTATTTTCCTGACTGTCTTTATGTATGTGTGTAATTTCACCACATTTATTTGACTATTATTTACCAGTTAGACTGATTAGGGCTGCTGCTGATCTCAACATTTGGGGTTGGTCGCGTTTGACGGTTTTAGACAGATCAGACGGATCAGCAGAAAAACAGAAGCAAATATAATGTTTAGTTTCCCTGTTTTTTGCCACCGACACCATTTGTTTGTCGATGATCCATATTGTCCAATACAGATACAATAAATACAATTTATTTATTTTTCTTAGCAGCTGGTATACAAGGCTCCAGACTCTTTTTTTTTTTTTTTTTTTTTTTTTTTTTTTTTTCTCCACCTCCCCAAAAATGCTTTCAACTTCTCTAAAGTCAGCGTAAACCATCAAAGATTCTTAATGTAATGCAAAAGGATCTTGAAATTTGCAGTTTTAGCGTGCATGCATGAGAGCTCTGCTCAACTCTGAGAAACCAGTTCCCATGTTTGAATGCCAAGACCAAATACACGACAAAATCTGAGCTGCACCGTCTTCCACACGGACATGTTCCGTTGTGTCGAAGTAAAAATGGCATTCGGTAGCGGCACACGCGTTAAAATGTGACCGGCAAAAACCAGATCTATGACACTGATCGGCTGGTCATGGCCTATCGGCTGAAAACGGGGCGGTTTGGATCGGCTGCCGATCAGTCGGTGCATCTCAAGACCAAATGTTTCTGAATATAAAATATGTCAGAGAGGCAGTGCTGACTGCTTCTTTACTCAACAACTCATTCTGTTGTCTGCAGTCGCCGTGATGACATGGAGTCGCTAGGCTACGTGCTGATGTACTTCAACAGAACCAGTTTGCCGTGGCAGGGATTAAAGGTATGAACATATAACGGACTGTGGTTATCCAACTCTATTCTCAAACTGTTTTCTTTTTGTTCATTTTAGTGACATTTAAATACTCTTTGTAGGTGTGTTTTACAGTATGTGGTTTTTACAGCTAATTATTCTTGTATGAGTTACGGTGAGCATGATGTTTTTAAAGCCGAGCATATCTTAAACCTGGTCAGTGGTCCACTTGACATTCCCAGGTCTGAAACACAGAGGGCACTTGTACTGGGGGTCAGCCGCAATGTGTGGATACTGAAATCGGTTACTTGTACATACAAAGCATGCACATTTATGTTACTGAGCTACTACAACTGCAGGGAGCTGTGGTGCCTGCATGATTATTATGCTGCAGATATAATAACTCAGATACTGCATTTACGGAACGAAGGTGAAAATCCATTTGAGTGGTCGTATGTTGCTAGTAGTGTATTTGTGTGTTTGTCAGGCTGCCACAAAGAAGCAGAAGTATGAGAAGATCTCAGAGAAAAAGATGTCCACCCCTGTTGAGGTCCTCTGTAAGGTAAGAAAAGGTTCAACAGGGACAGTGGTAAAAGTTGTCCTACGCCACATTCACTCAGCTGAATTGTATAAATTCATGTTTCCAGGGTTTCCCAGCAGAGTTCGCTATGTATCTGAACTACTGCCGTGGATTACGCTTTGAGGAGGCTCCAGACTACATGTACCTGCGCCAACTGTTCCGCATCCTTTTCAGGTAAATGGACATCGCATACTACACCATTTTGCCAGGGCCTGTCTTGGTGCCAACGTTCATTCAGCCCTGTCTTTTGTGCTACTTATGACATAATAAACCTAATTGTATGCCAAGTAGTCTGCTCCAGTCCATCACTTGAGCTGGATAAAATGACGGCGGTCGCCATCGATTGCAGCTAATATATTAATGGGATGGCTGCTGAAACTCGATATTTAACGGGTTCAATTATTAACGAGTTTAGTATTGCTAGATTCTGACGTAACCGGGTGTTTTAGCCATACATTTCAACGTTCATTTAAAATCACGCTGCAGCACCTCCTCTGCTCTGTTTGTCAGGGCTGTGCTCCTACACACGCACACACACACACACACACACACGTACGTGTTCATCAATACAACTTTTCAACAACCATAAACATGTAGCGGAGCAATATTAATTAGCTCAGTATGTCGTCTCTCATTCACTGCCTCTGTTTAACACAAGCACAGCACGCTAGCTCCACTGATGGTAAACTGTTCCAAACAAACACAAGCCCGTCTGTTTGTAGTCTAACTGTTGAGCTTAGTTGGACACACATCTTCATTTTGGCAAAGTCTTGTGAACTTGTCTGCTTGCTGAGACAAAGCTGTCCCTCCCCCCTCTACCAGCGCTTCACTCACACATATGGTTTATTTATTTACATTTTAGATTTGTTTCCAGTCAGATATTGAGTTTATTTAATGACTTTGTTCGAGAAACAACAAAGTTATATTCAAAATACAATCAATCCTTTTCAGAATGTATTCTTTTTTTAAAATAATATAATAGAAAGCAATAATTTAGGTGTGAAAGTGAATAGATGAGGGTTAATAATGGACTGAAGAAGTATAGGGGCGACTGTGGCTCAGAGGTAGATCGGCGGTTCGGTCCCTGGCTCCTCTAGTCCGTGTCATGTGTCCTTGACCAAGACACTTAACCCCAGAGTGCTCCTGCAAGCTGTGCCTGCAGTGTGTGAATGTGTATGAATGAATCTTGCATGGTAGCCTCTGCCATCAGAGTGTGAATGATGACATGTAGAGTTAAAGAGCTTTGAGTGGTCTGAAGACTAGAAAAGCGATGTAAAAGTACAGTGCATGTACTATTTGTTGATGAGACCCTAAAGATCTCCATTAATGAATAAGTCTTTGTCACTCAGTTGTAGTATAAATACACAAACAAAGCATGCTACATTAAGTTCAGATGAATTTCTAAGCCATCACCATACAGGATTATTTCTTTTCTTCCTCCTATTCCTTCTGTCTTCCTTCCCTCTTCTTTGTCCGTCTCATCTGGCCTTCCAGTCTCTTGCTTCGTTCCCTATGCCATTGTTTGCTTGCTTCGTTCCTTCTTTCCCATGTTGCTGTTCTTCCATAACCTGTTTTTACAGCTGATTGTTGGTCATATTGGGCTGATAACGTCTTTCTTTGTATTTTAGGACTCTGAACCACCAGTATGACTACACATTTGACTGGACCATGCTGAAACAAAAAGCAGCCCAGCAGGGGGCAACCTCCGGGGGCCAGGGCCAGCAGGCACAAACCCCCACAGGCAAGCAAACTGACAAACCCAAGCCTAACATGAAAGGTTAGTAGCAAACAGCCAAGCGACGTTTTTTTACAGACACCAATTGCTGATATATTCATTCAGGATTGTATTTAGGACTATTAGATATTGTTTTATTCCCTAACCCACACCCCAGTGCCCACTTTTATTTTTTTTTTAAAGAATAAAACACCAAATTGGAACTCAAAAGCAGATAAAGCTTATTATTCCTGTTGGAATGATGAAGCCAAACAGCATTACAAGTTTCAGGAGGCACCTTAAAAGAACAGAAAAACCCAAATAAAAGAATTTGATACAATTGGTCTGTCTTGCAGAAGCAAAGACGTCCTTGGGGAATTTGACTACTAACTTTGCTGCCATTCTGTTCCTTTGTTGGGGCTGGACAAAAGGCTCTCTGTCTTAATGCTGACCAACTCACTCTGACTCCTCTGCAGTCTGTCTTTATTAACATTCCCACTCAAATCTTTATTGTTCCCCCTCACTCAACCCTTATTTTTCCGTGCTATTTGACTGACATTAATGATCCACACATGGTGTCAGGCAGATGGAGACTAGTTGTGACTCATTAGAGACAGCAACCTAAGCCAAGTTGGTCATCTGTGATGTTGCTGTGTGGAAGTTTCCATGGTCATGTAAACAACTTCACAATCTGGTTTAGAAGCTGTGTACCAATAAGTAACCAATGAAACCAGGAAATACCCTTTTAGGATATTGGGATTTTGACAAGTTCTAAAAGTGTAGTATGAGTATTACACTCAACAACACAACCAACACAAGGGAAGGCAGAGATGTCAGCATGAGAAGAGCAATGATCTTTGTTAAGGTTGAACAGCTGTCTTTTGTAGCAGTTAATTAAGCATAATGCTTTAAGACATTTAAACAAAGGTTTGTGTTATTGTGAATTTTCATTTCCACTTAGAATGTATATCTGTTTTAAATATCTCTTATTGGTCTCCTTAATAACTAAGAATTAATATCTGTATCAGCCCTGAAAAACAAACATATCGGTGAGGCAACTGATCACAGAACTCGTGGTTGGGACCGTTTCGGGTCACGGATCGGATCAACGGAGAAGGGTGCAAATAGAACTTTGAGAGATGTTTCTATACGAGGCTCCAGACTATTTGTTTTCACCACTGTCCCGAAAAATATTTTCAACTATACTACTGCATATGGCTACTTTTCAAGAGTACTTTGAAAAATCAAACAGTCTAGAGTATAAAAAACTGCATTTTGTTCAATTCAGTATCCTGTGAGCCACCTCACTACATAAACATTACAAAAACCAAACCTATGTCCTTGTGCAGTACATTACAAGTGTTCTTTAATCTATGGAAATGCACAACAACTGTAAGACACAGCACTGAATGGATACGAGAGGGTCACTGATGTCCACATCACTATGCATCTTAAAACTGACAATTCCACACCTCCACCCAGTATGCCGGCATGGTTTTTGCACCACACTGAATGTGATTAGGATAAAGTGGGCATGTCTGTAAAGGGGAATCTCGTTTGGTAACCCAAAGGACCCATTTTCATTCTCACATCTTGAGGTGAGAGGTCACAGTTTAATAAACACCAGGGCAGTTTAACATCTCCAAGATTTAGCCTAACTTGGGAGCGTTCAATCAGAATCGGAACCATTTATTGCCAATGTTTGTAACATACAAGGAATTTGTCATGGCAGGTGGTGCATAACATTAGACAATCAACAACAATCATTCAGCCCATGACATAGTTTGTCTCTCCACTGTGTGGGTGTAATGTTGATACCTCGGCACAGAAGACCAGGAGTTGAATGCTGTCAGTTTCATGGCTATTCAAGCTGTAGAGGTTCTATCAAAGGCAGCAAGCCAGCTTTCCAATAAAGTTATGTACAATGTATTGTACAGTTTAAAACATGTCATGCTGAAAAACCTGATATAATGCTGGTGCTTTCTAATAGCTTTCTTTCATTTTTTTATTAAGTCATATATTTTTCTCATTTTCTCTCCCATCTATTTCCAGTTGAGCAGTCAGTGATGGCAGTGGCACAGAATAACTGCTGTGAAGATCTCAAGTCTACCTAAACTGCAGTCAACACTGCAACTCTTCACTTTCATAGTTCATAAAACATAAAACTAGAAGTTAGAAAGAGCCCGAATGTACCTACTCTGAACCATGAAGGTAACCGCAGACTTCCTGCTTCTTCTGTCACGTCTGCGGCCACAATGGCTGCTTTGCTCAGTCTTTTACTTTTTTTGCACCTACAGAAAGTCATGTGTTAACTTCAACACAATGCTGCTTGCTAAAAACATTTTAAAGGACAAAATCTAAAACGCTCTAAAAAGTAGACTAATACTTGTATGGTCCTGGTCCTGCCAGATTTCTAGCTTAGCGTACCAGATTAGCATCTCTACTAGACTCTGGTTCAGCGACGTGGCAGGAGAAGCCTCTCCTGACAAGGAAGCTTCTCTTGAGGCCGAAGGCTCTTTACAAGCTGTTCCAACATGTCCCATCTGTCCGTCCACCCAACACTTTACTTTTACCTATTTGCTGGCTATAAAGCTCACACTATTTTAGGGAACTCAACAACCATCGGTAGTGTGAATATGCAATTCAAATCTTTTCAGTCCCCTCTGACAAAACTTTGCAGCACATGGGCGACTGTGGATCAGCGGCTCCGCTAGTCCATGTCAAAGTGTCCTTGTAACCCCAAACTGGTCCTGTAGGCTGTTTCTGCAGGTATGAATGTTAGTCCTGATGGGCAGGTGGCACCTTGCATGGTAGCCCCTTTCCAAGTACTTTCAGACCTGTATTGTATTTGATTGAATAAAACGCTTAAAGAGATTAAACAGATTTCATTTAATCCATTAAGAATTTCTTCATTGTGGATTCTGGTAGAATAATCAGTTACTACTTTCCACACTTGAGTGATCCAACACTGGCAGGATGAAGAGTGAAGAATCTTCCAGTAAAGTGGAATCTGTTGTTTGGTGGTCTTCAAAGGTGTTCACGTTTCCGCCGTACAGCACACAATGTTTTAGCTCTACCCAGAGTCTCTGCTTTAGCCATTTACATTCTTTCTAACACATTCTAATTTAAAAAGCAAGTGACCTTTCTTTTATTTTGATTGACATGAACTGTATCCAATGGTAGCATCCATGATGCCAGTGCTACCTGTATCATAAGGCTCAAGGTCCCATAATAGGTTTTAATACCAAAAGCTGATCTACAGTTGTGTGAAAAAGTGTTTGCCCCTTCCTGATTTCTTATTTTTTTGCATGTTTGTCACACTTGAATGTTTCAGATCATCAAACAAATTTAAATATTGGACAAAGATAACACAAGTAAACACAAAATGCAGTTTTTAAATGAAGGTTTTTATTATTAAGGGGGGAAAAAATCCAAACCTACATGGCCCTGTGTGAAAAAGTGATTGCCCCCTAAACCTAATAACTGGTTGGGCCACCCTTAGCAGCAACAACTGCAATCAAGCGTTTGCGATAACTGGCAATGAGTCTTTTACAGCGCTGTAGAGGAATTTTGGCCCACTCATCTTTGCAGAATTGTTGTAATTCAGCCACATTGGAGGGTTTTCAAGCATGAACCGCGTTTTTAAGGTCATGCCACAGCATCTCAATCGGATTCAGGTCGGGACTTTGACTAGGCCACTCCAAAGTCTTCATTTTGTTTTTCTTAAGCCATTCAGAGGTGGACTTGCTGGTGTGTTTTGGATCATTGTCCTGCTGCAGAACCCAAGTGCGCTTCAGCTTGAGGTCACGAACAGATGGCCGGACATTCTCCTTCAGGATTTTTTGGTAGACAGCAGAATTCATGGTTCCATTTACCACAGCAAGTCTTCCAGGTCCTGAAGCAGCAAAACAGCCCCAGACCATCACACTACCACCACCATATTTTACTGTTGGTATGATGTTCCTTTTCTGAAATGCCGTGTTACTTTTACGCCAGATGTAATGGGACATACACTTTTGTCTCTCCGTCCACAGAGTATTTCCCCAAAAGTCTTGGGGATCATCAAGATGTTTTCTGGCAAAACTGAGACGAGCCTTTATGTTCTTTTTGCTCAGCAGTGGTTTTCGTCTCAGAACTCTGCCATGCAGGCCATTTTTGCCCAGTCTCTTTCTTATGGTGGAGTCATGAACACTGACCTTAATTGAGGCAAGTGAGGCCTGCAGTTCTTTGGATGTTGTTCTGGGGTCTTTTGTGACCTCTTGGATGAGTCGTCGCTGCGCTCTTGGGGTAATTTTGGTCGGCCGGCCACTCCTGGGAAGGTTCACCACTGTTCCATGTTTTTGCCATTTGTGGATAATGGCTCTCACTGTGGTTCGCTGGAGTCCCAAAGCTTTAGAAATGGCTTTGTAACCTTCTCCAGACTGATAGATCTCAATTACTTTGTTTGTCATTTGTTCCTGAATTTCTTTGGATCGCAGCATGATGTCTAGCTTTTGAGGATCTTTTGGTCTACCTCACTTTGTCAGGCAGGTCCTATTTAAGTGATTTCTTGATTGAGAACACATGTGGCAGTAATCAGGCCTGGGTGTGGCTAGAGAAATTGAACTCAGCTTTCCAAAGATGAACCACAGTTAATTTATGTTTTAACAGTTAATTTATGTTTTAACTTTTTCACACAGGGCCATGTAGGTTTGGATTTTTTTTTTTTCCCTTAATAATAAAATCCTTCATTTAAAAACTGCATTTTGTGTTTACTTGTGTTATCTTTGTCTAATATTTAAATTTGTTTGATGCTCTGAAACATTTAAATGTGACAAACATGCAAAAAATAAGAAAACAGGAAGGGGGCAAACACTTTTTCACACAACTGTACGTGTGTTTGGATCACAGTCCTAATACAGTGGGGCAAAAAAGTATTTAGTCAGCCACCAATTGTGCAAGTTCTCCCACTTAAAAAGATGATAGATGCCTGTAATTTTCATCATAAGTACACTTCAACTATGAGAGACAGAATGGGGGGAAAGAATCGAGGAAATCGCATTGTAGGATTTTTAATGAATTAATTGGTAAATTCCTCGGTAAAATAAGTATTTGGTCACCTACAAACACGATTTCTGGCTCTCACAGACCTGTAACTTCTTCTTTAAGAGGCTCCTCTGTCCTCCACTTGTTACCTGTATTAATGGCACCTGTTTGAACTCGTTATCAGTATAAAAGACACCTGTCCACAACCTCAAACAGTCACACTGCAAACTCCACTATGGCCAAGACCAAAGAGCTGTGAAAGGACACCAGAAACAAAATTGTAGACCTGCACCAGGCTGGGAAGACTGAATCTGCAATAGGTAAGCAGCTTGGTGTGAAGAAATCAACTGTGGGAGCAATTATTAGAAAATGGAAGACATATAAGACCACTGATAGTCTCCCTCGATCTGGGGCTCCACGCAAGATTTCACCCCGTGGGGTCAAAATGATCACAAGAACGGTGAACAAAAATCCCAGAACCACACAGGGGGGACCTAGTGAATGACCTGCAGAGAGCTGGGACCAAAGTAACAAAGGCTACCATCAGAAACACACTATGCCGCCAGGGACTCAAATCCTGCAGTGCCAGACGTGTCCCCCTGCTTAAGCCAGTACATGTCCAGGCCCGTCTGAAGTTTGCTAGAGAGCAGTTGGATGATCCAGAAGAGGATTGGGAGAATGTCATATGGTCAGATGAAACCAAAATAGAACTTTTTGGTAACTCAAATCGTCGTGTTTGGAGGAGAAAGATTGCCGAGTTGCATCCAAAGAACACCATACCTACTGTGAAGCATGGGGGTGGAAACATCATGCTTTGGGGCTGTTTTTCTGCAAGGGGACCAGGACGACTGATCCGTGTAAAGGAAAGAATGAATGGGGCCATGTATCGTGAGATTGAGTGGAAACCTCCTTCCATCAGCAAGGGCATTGAAGATGAAACGTGGCTGGGTCTTTCAGCATGACAATGATCCCAAACACACCGCCCGGGCAACGAAGGAGTGGCTTCGTAAGAAGCATTTCAAGGTCCTGGAGTGGCCTAGCCAGTCTCCAGATCTCAACCCCATAGAAAATCTGTGGAGGGAGTTGAAAGTCCGTGTTGCCCAGCGACAGCCCCAAAACATCACTGCTCTAGAGATCTGCATGGAGGAATGGGCCAAAATACCAGCAAGTGTGTGAAAAGCTTGTGAAGCCTTACAGAAAACGTTTAACCTCTGTCATTGCCAACAAAGAGTATATAACAAAGTATTGAGATGAACTTTTGTTATTGACCAAGTACTTATTTTCCACCATAATTTGCAAATAAATTCTTTAAAAATCAGACAATGTGATTTTTCTGGATTTGTTTTTTTTTTTTTTTTTTTTTTTTTTTTTTTTTTTTTTTTTTTTTTTCCCTCATTTTGTCTCATAGTTGAGGTATACCTATGATGAAAATTACAGGCCTCTCATCTTTTTAAGTGGGAGAACTTGCACAATTGGTTGCTGACTAAATACTTTTTTGCCCCACTATACATGCAGACAGTGCAGAACCCTTTTCAACAACCACTTGGATTAAAGTCACGTTTGTTTTTGACTGAAATGGATGAATCTGTTAACTACCCTGGCTTCATAACCCTGCTCTCTACCAGGCTTAAATGTGGGCTGAACACTGGTTTTCCCTATGAAAAGTGACACCCATTCACACCATGGACCAGAGGTCACTAATAGGTCTGGACCCTGGACCTACAACCGATAGATAATTGAGAATTATAAAATTTTGATGGAGCACTTCTATTTTAACTGGTGCATCTTTTCCAGCCTTGACGGCACTCGTTCAGCGGTCCAGGAAACGCACCGACCAATTGCGTGCGTTGTAAAGTGTCATGTGATGCTGTTCAGCCAATCGCGTGTATTCCGATAAGCATCGCCCCGACTGTAGTGACATTTAAACACACACGGGAGAGATGGAGAGAGACCCAACAGTCAAAGAAAGTATGAGTCAGAAGATAACATGCTCGAAAAAGAGCAATGTGAACAGCTTAACCAGAGCCTTTAACCAAGAATGTATTAAAGGTTAATTCTTCCCACAGGCAGTTTAGAACCAGTGTGTCTCGCATGTTCAGTTTAGAACCAGTGTGTCTCGCATGTTCAGTTTAGAACCAGTGTGTCTCGCATGTTCAGTTTAGAACCAGAGTCATGAATTCACTGACCGAGAATAGAGCTGAAACAAGTGGTTTAATAACTACAGATAAAGTCCATGCTCACACATTTCTCTTAGAAGATGAAAATGTTTTTTTGGTGACATTACTTCACACCTGAATGAACTAAATTTAAAGCTGCAGAACGATTCCATAAATAACATTTTTCAAAAGCTTTCTGTTTTTTTATTTTTAAATTGAAGAGACATTTATTTATTATTGGATTTATAATTATTCCAGTTGAATTTGAAATCTGACAATAAATGTTAAGATATTATTGAATTGAACTTTCTTTATTTGATTGACGGTCAGTTGTTGACTACACACATACTATAATAATTATGAGACTAAATCATAGAACAAGTGAGACGTTACTAGGATGTTCTGGACCTTTTTAATGAGGAAATTGTCTAACTGGACCTCGTTGAACTCTAACTGATCACCCCTGCCATAGACTGTGTGTGTGTGTGTGTGTATATGTATATATATCTATCTATCTATCTATCGATGCACATGCGTCTTTACCTCCTCCTACTGTACAAAGCCAAGCCCAACCATCGTGGATGCAGAAGCTGCCATCGTGCGCTGGTGACGTCCTTTGGAGCCAGTGTGCTCCAAAGAATGGTGATGCTGATCTGGTTGCAGGGAGTTTGAAACATGCAGACGCAGGTTTTTAGTGTGGTTTTAGTGGTAACATGCACCACCTCTCTTTTTAGGCCACATTCATTCTATTGTTCTACATAGACGTTTATGAAATGGTGTTACAACAACCTTGGCTAAATGTTTGTCACCTCCAACATGTAACACACAGTTGTGCCTGTAGGGTTACTGTTGTGTACAGATAGTCGATCAACTTCCTTTTCTCTGTTTGCAACTCATCACTGAGATGGATCTGGGTCTGTTATTTTCAAACGGGTACTAAACAGTGTATCCCTCCTCGCTGCTGACCACCTGCTTTCAGACACTATGCTGCTGGGGTCCTCTTTCTGTAGCTGTGACACAACTGACCACTGTTTGTCTGTAGCTGTGACACAGCTGAACTCTGTCTGCAGCTGTGACACAGCTGAACTCTGTCTGTAGCTGTGACACAGCTGAACTCTGTCTGTAGCTGTGACACAGCTGGACGCTGTCTGTAGCTGTGACACAGCTGGACGCTGTCTGTAGCTGTGACACAGCTGGACGCTGTCTGTAGCTGTGACACAGCTGGAGGCTGTCTGCCGCTGTGACACAGCTGGAGGCTGTCTGTCTGCCGCTGTGACACAGCTGAACACTGTTTCTGTCTGTCTGTAGGTTTCTGAGTGCTCTCTCTGCCCAGAGCAGAGCTGCAGAAGCGTTGGTGACCAGGACCAACAAGACTCTTCCTGGACAAGCGACAAACGGAGTCTGTCTCTCCTTCCATAATAACTATCTATGTAATGGAAATGTATAGATCTACACACGCCTTTGTCAGCTGTGTTATCTATATATTCATATGTGTATATATAATAAAACTCTGCACTCCGAAAGAAAAGAAGAATGAAAAAGCAGGTTTTTTTTGGATGTGGAGGCTGTAGCCCCCTGCCCCCGCCCCAGACACACGCCCCCCCATCCACCCCGTCTCTGTCCTCTCAGTGTTGACTTTTTGTAAGGTTTCTTTGGGAACTGAAGTTAAGAAGATAGTCAGCTGACCCTCTATTTTTCTCTCCCAGTGGAAACATCTCAAAGCATATTTTCCCCTCTTCACTCCTCAATTATTTCACTCCCTTTTACCAAGCAAATGTTAAAACATGTAAACGGAACTGTTTCTCCCTTTTTGTTTCTGAAATAATTGAATGATGCAACCCTGGATGTTATTTACAAAAAAAATCAGAAATGTTGGATTTCCTTGTTTTCTTTTTGTTTTCCTATGGTGATTAGGAGTTTGCCTGTTGACAATATAAGCAGCTGATGGCAACAGTCAATGATAGAATGATACTCTGGCTCTCTCTCTAGAGCTCTGAATTATTATTAAATCTGTTGTAAAATGGTCTCCAAAATACCAATAAAAACATGACATAACTCAGACTTCCAAGCACAAGTTATTATCAACCATCTGCACAATGAAACCCGTCACTGTGCGTGTGTTCTTTTCTCATACAAATAGAATTGTTAATAATCAAAGTCCCCCCATCACATCCCACTTGTATGATTCTCTGTGATCCTCCTCTGCCACTGCTAATGTGGTTCATCCTCATAAAGCTGCCACCATTGCACTCTGATTGGCTGAGAGTACAAACGTATGCATGCAGAACTGAACAATATCCAGTCAGAGTACCCAGAAAGCAGTTAGGATTATCTGAAATATTGAAGTTCAACGTGTAGTACCCAACGTGGGTGAGTTCTTCTACCTGAATGACGATGAGCATCAAAACAATGGAACTCTACATTGCTGCTGCACATGGAATGAATTCTATTAATGCTGCTATTGTTTGAAGTGTTGTGGATAATGAGACTAAATAACTCAACATTTAGAGAAATGAGCATCACAGGCTACCAAAGCTAAATTACATGTTGGGCCAACAACAATGTCAGTGTAGGGATTGCAACGTAAAATGTTCTCCATCGACATTGTGAGCATTAAAAAGAACTCGTCTAACGATCTGAAGTAATGTCTGCCTGAGCAGAGCGAAGTATCCCTCTGCGTGTTATCAGATTGTCTCCTTGCTTCGTTGATGCATGTTTTTAGCACGTTGGCGTGCCCCGCTGGCTAGCTCACGGATGCTGCTGTGCACTGAGCTCATATGGCGAGTCAGCTGTCGCCATGTTGAGAGCCGTGTGGAGGCAATAGATATGCTTTGAAGTAGTTTCCTTAGTTGCTCATCAGAGATGTCAGTGATTGATATTGATTTAATAAAAATATACAAAATGCATGGTTTCTTATGGGTCATATTAAGTGTTAAGTCAAGTAAATGAATTTGAATCCTAAAATCTAACTAAATAATGCAGTCAGTTCACACTGCTGCTCTTGCTGCCTGTTATCCTTCAGAAGGCCAAACAAAAGACTCAACATACAGGGCACAGCCCAACCCACTGTTGTATCCCACATTGCAAGTCATTTAGAGTCGATTGGGGGGGTTTTGGGAGGTACAGTAAAAGCGGCAGCCGGCACAGTGAGGTGGAGTGTTGATACGGTCTGGGTGAACTGACACCTTTCATCGAGGTAAGCAACACACAGTGCTGCATCACTGTTGCTCATAGTACACACATTCATGATTTGTTACTTGATCAATGAATTAGTCCAAAGTATAATGTGACAGCACAAGTTGTACACATTTTTGTTCAAGTATTGGTTGTGATATCCGGATTGTAGCAGCCGGATCAATAAAGGTATACAGTAATGTGAAAGTATTTGGCCCCTTCCTGATTTTTTATTTTTTTGCATATTTGTCACACTTAAATGATTCAGATCATCAAACAAATTTTAATATTGGACAAAGATAACCCGAGTAAATACAAAAGGCAGTTTTAAAATGATTTCATTTACTAAGGGAGAGAAGCGATCCGGTGGATTGCTCCCTCCAGGTGGGGCCGGAGTGCCTACCTCAAGCGAAGGAGTTCAAGTATCTCGGGGTCTTGTTCACGAGTGAGGGTAAGATGGAGCGGGAGATCGACAGGCGGATCGGTGCGGCTGCAGCAGTAAAGCAGGCGCTGCACCGGACCGCCTTGGTGAAGAGGGAGCTGAGCCGGAAGGCAAAGCTCTCAATTTACCACTCGGTCTACGTTCCTACCCTCACCTATGGTCACGAACTCTGGGTCGTGACCGAAAGGACAAGGTCGCGGCTACAAGCGGCCGAAATGAGTTTCCTCCGTAGGGTGGCCGGGCTCAGCCTTAGAGATAGGGTAAGGAGCTCGGTCATCAGGAGGGAGCTTGGAGTCGAGCTGCTACTCCTTCGCGTCGAAAGGAGTCAGCTGAGGTGGTTCGGGCATCTAATTAGGATGCCTCCTGGACGCCTCCCACTGGAGGTTTTCCAGGCACGTCCAACTGGGAAGAGACCCCGGGGAAGACCCAGAACATGCTGGAGGGATTACATCTCCCAGCTGGCCTGGGAACGCCTCGGGATCCCCCAGAATGAGCTGGAACATATTGCCGGTGAGAGGGAAGTCTGGGTCAGCCTGCTTGGCCTGTTGCCACCGCGACCCGACCCCGGATAAGTGGAGGAAAATGGATGGAGAAGCGATCCAAACCTACCTGGCCCTATGTGAAACAGTAATTATCCCCTAAACCTAATAACTGGTTGTACCACCCTTGGCACAACAACTGCAATCAAGCGTTTGCAGTAACTGGCGATGAGTCTTTCACATCGCTGTGGAGGAGTTCTGGCCCACTCTTCTTTGCAGACTTGTTTTAATTCAGCCACATCGGATGGTTTTCGAGCAGAAACGGCTTGTTTAAGGTCATGCCACAGCATCTCAATTGGATTTAAGCCCGGACTTTGACGAGGCCACTCCAGAACCTTCATTGTGCTTTTGTTGAGCCATTCAGAGGTGGACCCGCTGGTGTGTTTCAGATCATTGTCCTGCTGCAGAAACCAAGTGTGCTTAAGCTTGAGGTCACGAACTGATGGCCGGACATTCTCCTTCAGGATTTTCTGGTAGACAGCAGAATTCATGGTTCCATCAATTATGGCAAGTCGTCCAGGACCGTCGCACTACCACCACCATGTTTGACTCTTGGTATGATGTTGTTTTTATAAAAGGCTGTTAGTTTTACGCCAGATGTAACGGGACGCACACCTTCCAAAAAGTTCAACTTTTGTCTCGTCAGTCGACAGAATATTTGTCTAAAAGTCTGGGGGATCATCAAGATGGTTTTTGGCAAATGTGAGACGAGCCTTTGTGTTCTTTTTGCTCAGGAGAGGCTTTGGCCTTGGAACACTCCCATGGAGGCCATTGCTGCCCAGTCTCTTCCTTATTGTGGAATCATGAACACTGACCTTAACTGAGGCAGGTGAGGCCTGCAGTTCTTTAGATGATGTTCCGGGGTCTTTTATCACCTCTTGGATGAGTCGTCGATGCGCTCTTGGAGTTATGTTGGCAGGCCAGCCCCTCCTGGGAAGGTTCACGACTGTTCCGAGTGTTCTCCATTTGTGGGTAATGGCTCTCATCGTGGTTCGCTGGAGTCCCAAAGCCTTAGAAATGTCTTTGCAACCCTTTCCAGACTGATACATGTCCATTACTTTGTTTCTCATCTGTTCTTGAGTTTCTTTAGATCTCGGCATGATGTGTTGCTCTTTGAGATCTTTTAGCCTCCTTCACTTTGTCAGACAGGTTCTATTGAAGAGATTTCTTGATTCAACAGGTCTGGCAGTAGTCAGGCCTGGGTGTGGCTCGTGAAATGTGATTAATCACAGTTCATTCATGATTTATCAAGGGTGGGGGGGGGGGGCAATTACTGTTTCACATAGGGCCAGGTAGGTTTGGATAGCTTTTTTCCCTTAATAAATTAATTTATTTTAAAACTGCCTTTTGTATTTACTCGGGTTAACTTTGTCTAATATTAAGTTGTTTGATGATCTGAATCATTTAAGTGTGACAAATATGCAAAAAAAAAAAAAATCAGGAAGGGGGCAAATACTTTTTCACATTGATGGTATTGTATATGTTTCCACTAATCCTATGTGCAGACTGCTAACAAGGTGCAAAGCCTGATATACCGTCTACCTCTGTGCCAGAGTGCCATTCCATTGTTGTCAGAAGCTCTTAAAACACATTAGTGATTCACACTGTTGAACTGTGACATGTTCCTTCATTACCATCACTGAGTTCCTCTTAAATCAAACCATAGATCTGTGGGCTGTTTTCCATCTTGGGCTTAAGGCAGTTTGCTCCAGCCAAAGAGAAATCAAAGCATTGTGGGATGGTTTAAAAAGAAAAATGTAGAATAATACCTGCCGAATTCTTTTCTGTTATCTTCTGGCTGTTTGACTCGTTCTAGTGATCCATGACAGGAGCGCCTTGTTGAAGGCTCTTGTCTCATGGACCCCATGAATAGATAAACCAAGTAGGTGTATGCCCCATCACAGTGTACATCCACAGGTGTCAGTGGACACAGTGACACTGCATGAACCACCTTTTTGTTGTCACTGGGCTCAGTGAGCATAAGACACATTATCAAGAACCACATCTTAACTCATCAGCAGCTCTGGGTTCACTACATCAACAGGAAGACGTCTTCAAGGTGTCCAGGCTGCCATTACCTCCCTGTCTGTGGTATCCATGTAACTAACCAACTTGTGACAATACAACAGTAATGTTATACATAAGCTCTATTTACGGTATCTTCAGAAATGAGTGCAACATCAAATAGAAGTATGGAGGGTGTGTGTTATCCAGCACTATTTACTGTATTTTCCATTATTGTCCAACAGATGACCATGGCAATTACTATGGCTATTTATCCAGTACAGTCTAACACTACCAGACTCATCATCATTCATAACCA
>NW_022280207.1:164835-176679 GCF_004355925.1 Anarrhichthys ocellatus | reverse complement strand
CCAGTACAGTCTAACACTACCAGACTCATCATCGTTCATATCCAGTACAGTCTAACACTACCAGACTCTTCATCATTCATAACCAGTACAGTCTAACACTACCAGACTCCATACCAGACCATTCTTAGTCATGAAATCCATGTTCAAATCCAAAGCAAGTGTGAAAGTAGGAGCTGTTTCATGCACCTGTAGGCATGACTTATATTTTGCTGAATGTACGAGATATAGCATACAGCAATGAAGCTTCTACAGGAAAAAGACCATTCAGTGATACAATGGTCTGCATCCATGCCTCTGTATGTGTGCTGATGACATGACTCAGGTCTAAACCTGACCTAATCACCACAGTTAATGGATTACTCATTTGCTAATTTTCCATTTTTGAGTAACAATTTGTTGCTTCTTAGTTCAGCAACATGCTTGCATGATTTCACTGTAGGTTGACCAATGGTCATTGAATTCCTTACAACACATTTGAGAGGTTAATAATCCACTACTCTTTATAGCTAATTAATGGGCATACAGCAGTGTTGCTCCACAGATTTACAGGTGTCTGAATGTGTGAGCCATCAGACAGGTCAACATCTCTATTAACAGATTCTGCATTAACATGTACAATCTGTAGGCAACGGGACAGGATCTTGGTATTCAAATGAAACTCTCAAATATGTTTACAGCACAACCTCCTCCCTATGTGGGCCTTCGAGAACTCATTTGAAACTTATTTGTGACATGTCAAATGCAAACGTAATGCACTTTCATTGTGTGGAAACAGGGTTGCTGGCTACACCAGAACCCCCAAAATAAAGCCCCTCGTCCCCACAGGCTCAGCAGCGTCAGACGGATAGGATAGCCATATGTTTCGAGGTTGGGTCAACAGTAGAACCGAAACCTCTTTATTCACTTTAGAAATGAAAACAAAGATACGTAGTTATTACCCCATCAGATCATTTCAACATATTTGATAAGCTGTGTTTGTTATGGTTCAGGCTGCAGACCTGGGTGTTAATTCGTCTCAGATAATATGGTTTAGCAGTGTATTTGTCTGAACGATAATAGAAAATACTGTTTTCCGTAGTGACTGTTCCTTGCAATGACGATGGTCATTTAAAGGTTAGTACAGCTAGTAAGAATGTTGGGCAGAGCTAAAATGATACAGGATTAGCTGTGATCATCAGCATGTATTCATAAAACAACAGAATATTCATACGAGTTGGTCAGTAGGTCCAAGAAATAAGCAGAATGAAATGTCTGCAAATATGCCCCCTGAGCATGACACAATGTTTTCAATAACTCATGAGGCATAGATAATAAGAAGTAGATCAAAAAGGGAGATATTGATGAACAAAAACAGGCTCATGTTCACATAGTGCACAAAGTCAGCCACCGCCTTCATATCTGCATACCGTGCTGCAGTGACGTAAAGGTAAATGCATCTGATTGCAGTAAATACTGTGTTAGTCCATGGTTTCAATTCCACGGATAGTCGGAGTAGATTCAAATCAAAAAAGAAAGATGTGTTCAAAACATTCACTGCTGTATTTTCTGTTTTCACAATGTTCTGGAGCTCTGGATGGATTCAGCCAATCACAGTGCAGTGTCCATCACGTCCTCCCAATTCAATGATTAAGTAGCTTGTTTGTCCATGGTCTGTAGAACGGGGGTCATGGCCACGGTTACACATGATCAGTGTTGACTGTGTTGACCCATCCACCCCCCTGACCTCCTCCCTCTGTGGACTTTGTGGCTGCGTAATAACGTCACACTACTTCCCCCTTTTACTCCGACGGAGCACCGTCTTGATTCCTGCAGCTGCTCGAGGGTGTTCACACTTCAATGCAAACATGTTGGTTTAATGGATTTGTTGAAACGACGATGTCGTCAGCTCTCAGGCTTCTGTCTCCTCCATGTAGCCCTCAGCAGGTGAAGGACGGTGTGTTTTCACTTTGTGTGTTTTGGCCTCCTGTACCTTCATGTCTTCACTTACTCCTTTATGTTAGTTTATTTCCCTTCCATATGTCAGAATAAAATGTCACAACAGTGCTATGTACGCTACACAGCAAAGGCAAAAGTAGTAATTGTTGTTGCTGTTGCCCCAATAAAACCTGCTTCACAACCTGTGCTAACTTCATCTCTTTTGATGTAAATGTTTTTCAGGTGAAGGAAATAGCAGTATACAGTTGAAAACTTTAACATGTCATGTTGCTGCAGGTGTAACTAACTTAATGGGTAGTCCACCTTCCATTGTGTTGGGGGACTCACAAGACGTCCAAATTGAAGAAGCAGAGGCCAGCATATCCTGACTTTTAAGACAGGATATGCTTGGAAAGAATAATTTTGTACGACTTGTCACCTGACCACGTTTGAAGGCAGGAGTGCTCAGAAGGGCTGAACCCAAAGGTGGCGTGAGGAGCCGTCTGTCAAATAGAGGGGCGACAAGCCATAATTGTTTGAAAATAGTTTGTGCTGGAGCCTCAGGTTGTATCTGCCACTCTGACTCATGGAAATGGTAAGAACCTGTAGAAACCGGTAAAACCTGTGAAGGCACACCTCCAAAGGGACAACAGAGAAAGCAGTCGATCAGGTGTGTTTTGAAAATGGAGATCAGTACTTCAGTGCAGTGAATGAAACCCAGCAGGAGTCGGCCGTACCTCTCGAGAGCCATAGCCGACTCGACACAATGACAGATTCAAGTGTAACCGATAGGAAAATAAACGTCATCAACCGCTGATCCTTATCTCAGCCCTGAAAGCCAAGGGAAAACCTTGACCAAATAGGTGTGACTGTAGTTGTGTTATTGGGCCAAACCAAGTGATCCTGGTACACCAAGGTACAGACGACGGAGTTACCTTGTTCATCACAACGTTGCTCTGCACCAGCAGTGGACACCAGACATACGTTTGTGCTGACTGCAGATCAGAACATGGGAATGCATATTGATAGATGGTGATGCTAACACAAAGCATTGCACCAGTGCAGAGGAGAACAACAATGCAAGCTGATGTAAACAATCAGCAAGCAAACAAGGTTGATCCTTTGCCCTGTGTAAGAAACAGCAGAGGTTCCTGACCGGGTTAACACTTCATAGTGTGTTGGTCCCACCTGGAGTTGGTGTTAGATTGACTCTTGCCCTCGTGTGAACATCTTAGAGTCAATTCACTCTAAATAGAATAAGAAATGAACACTGGCATCCACTGTATCGTGGTATTGAAACTTAACACTACAGGTTATATAACTCTGGAGAGTGTAAATGTTCTTCTCAGTCCTGTTGATATAATTCACTCTTCTGTGAGAGAGTTTGATTACAGTGCTCATTAACACAGCCCGAGCTATTCAATGTTACCACTGGAGGGTGGAGTGACTCTGACAAGTGACACCCATTCACAATGATCAGTGTTACTGAAACACCTTCTGGGAAAATAAACCTCACTAGTGTTATTTTTACACGTAATTAGCTCTTTTGTAGTCTCAAATTACATAACCAATTTTTCAAATGTCAGATCTAAATATCAAAATATCTCATAAGAATACAAATCTACTTTCAAACTAAAAATGTCACCATGGAACAACATACTGAGGTTAACTCTTTCAGCGACCAGGACTGTTAGCACAGTTAGCTGCCAGTCACCAGCCACGTGGAGGCAATCACTCAATCATACATGTGCTCTGAATTTGGAATTTAGCACCTTTAAAACGTCAACATCTAAAACAGGCTGCAGCTAACGGTCCTCAGACTGACTGCACCCCATGCCTGTCTTTTCAGCTGACACAGCAGGCAGCTGGTCTGGACTTTGACCACAGTGGGGAGGAGGCGTTCCTCACAGCAGCAGCCTGCAACTGACCCTGACACACTGTCTGTGTTTGTCAGTTTGGCTGATGGGATACTCAGGAAGATCACACTGCTCCACTAGTTGACTCTACCGTGAGCAGGACATTGATATTCAGACACAGAATGAAATGTAGCGCTCTGGATTAGTTCAGAGATAGACATCATGTCACCTTTTACACTGCACAGTGTCAAATCACAATTTCTCATTGAGAAATCATTCCTTTGTTTCTTTGTTCAGCACACGTCTGCTATTGGGTCTGTATAAATGTCAAATCCAATAAGTCATGTGACTGTCACTTTCACACCCATCATTGCATTGTGGGATTGTTAGCAGGAAGTAGTTCCCTTGTAATATGTTGAGGGTGCTGTAAAGAGTGCACATCTCAGTGACATGAAAGGAGGGCAGTAGATGAGCACTGTGTCGTAAACAGAGAGTGACACAGTGCAGATACACACCTGCACATATTTTATTTTCACTTGCAACATAAAGCTTCTCAGAATGTAAAAACAAAAATGAACAAAACGAACTCAACTTGCGTATCTAAAAAGAGCTTCACAGAACGAGTACAGAGGTCGCACACTCCAACGATCTCTAGACAAAAGTCAGTTACGTGTCTGACAGATGTAATCTCAACTCACCTACCATCCTCAACCTCCACATACTTGTTTCCATTATTCGCCTGCTCTGGGTATATTTACGCCCCTGTGAACGGTGTGTGTGTGTGTGTCCATAATAATGTAGTGACTCAGTGAAGGTTCAGGAGAACCACACCCAGCAGAGTGTGTATCCGTTTGAATGCACGTTGGTGAAGGATATATTTGTGTGTGTGTGTGTTGCTTTGCCACTCCTTTATGACACATTTTCACACTGAGTTTCAACAGACTATTGACGTCAGGTGTGTGTGACACGTATGTACTGTGGGACATGCTTTTACCTGTTGACACACACACACACACACACACACATTTTCACCTAGTTCCATGTTGTCTAACCAGCTTTTTGTTACATCAGTGACATATCTGAGAGCTACATTTCTGTTGGATGCTACGATGTGCAACATGTGTACATTTGTTCTTGTGGCTGACGTACTGATGAGCTACAATCCAATAAGAGAATAAGAGCCTCTACACTCAATGTTACTCTATGACATCCTCTGACTCTAGTATGCATAATACTACTGATGAACGCAGGATGTACTATATACTGTGTAGTAGGCCCAGGTTACCAGCTGGATGGAAACAGATGACCTGCTGGCCTAGTGGGAACAGACAAAAAGCAAAGTAATGAGTGACTATAGAGTGAAAGTACTCAAATTCTATTAAAATGTAAGTCATTTAAGTTTGAATAGTATTTGAAAACACAAGATCTTCAGTTTCTACTGCACTGCTGTTTGAATCTTTAGATCTTCAGATTTCCTCCAGCTTTTAGTTATTGGCTTGTTACACACAACAGGTCCAGCTTTAGCTTCTTCTTACTTCTTCTGGTATCAAAACGAGATAGAAAAGCTGACTGTCTGTGAGCTCAGAGCCTAGATGTCTCCTTGAAGATGAGGGAACAGTTAGTATGCACACTGCTCTGTGGACAAAGCTGTTTGCTTTTCATATGAGATGTGATTGAAAACAACAGCAAAGGTTTTCAACCAAATTCCCTTTTTCCTATTGTTGGTGTGTTGTGTTTCATCCCAATCCTCTTCTGATATCTCTGCATTCAACTCTGATTCCCATTTAACTTGGATGTTTAGAGAGACGTTATCTTTATGATTCTTTAAACTTTCAAAGCGTGTAGAACTTATTCTTGGGTTTATCCGTTTATGTGCTCCACCCGACATCAGTCACTGCGCTGCACTGACTCTCTCCTGGTGTTCCTCGACTCTTAGACATCCAGTATATCTCTCTTCACTACATTAGAACTGGTATCACAAGTGTCTGTATTCTTTGCCCCAATTAATATCTTCTTCTGGCTTATAATGTTTTCAAATTAATTCTATATTCATACAACGTATACTCAATGTGCATTCTACAGAAGGTTCATTCTGTAACTCTACTGCTCTGTTCTAGAGTCGTACAACTGCTCCTTCTGCTCCTGGCTCAGAGGGCACGGCTTGTCTTCATAGTAGACAACATTTGTGTGCTGCTGTAACAGGAGATATTCTACCTGTGTGTGTGTGTGTGTGCGTGTGAGCGCGGCTCTGCTGCTAATACCATCAGCCTGTCTCATCTTGTTTCTCTCCGTCTTATGCAATAAACTGTCCCATTCCATTGGTGCATTTCTCAGCTCAGTGCAAGTTCCTCTGACTGCTCATGTTTTCCTGTTCCTCTTCCTCACACTGATTGTGAAGCTGGCAGTATCAGAGATGTTCGACAGAATAGATTTGTTTGAAGTGAGGAGAAAGCAACACGCTCACAACTGTTCCAAATTCTGAAACATGAACATTGTAACTCTAACTTTAGGATCCATTCCAACAGTCATCTGATGTGTTTTAACCCAATCACACTAAACAAACACGTGTACACCAAGTCCATAGAGAGCTCATTATCATTATGTCCACATGTCCAAATACCAGCAAGCACACAGTTCAGACACACAGTACAAGAGTGAGTGTGTGTGAGTGTGTGTGTGTGTGTGTGTGTGTGTGTGTGTGTGTGTGTGAGTGTGTGTGTGTGTGTGTGTGTGTGTGTGTGTGTGTGTGTGTGTGTGTGTGTGTGTGTGTGTGTGTGTGTGTGTGTGTGTGTGTGTGTGTGTGTGTGTGTGAGAGAGACAGCCATGTTGCTGTTGTCTTATAGAGAGGAAGGGGAAGGACCCGGGTGTCATACATCAGACAGCAGCATGGGAGGAGCTCTGTGTCTTGTGTGAGGAATTGAAGTATTAAAAGCATTCTAAGCATGTTTAATAGCACCCCTAGTGGTGGATATTATATGTTACAGTATATTTACTTATAAAAGTGTTAAACCATAATCATTGCATGTATTAAACTAAAAGTATAGTCACTGTATGTATTGAACACTGTAAGTATAGTGAATGAAGTTGAATTATTGAACTGTGAGAGAGATTAGATTGATGTTAGGAGAGTGAGGGGACTTCAGCTCTCAAACCTTCAAGGACACGAGTAGAGTCTGCTGCATCGAAGAATGGCCGAGCGAGGATATGGTGTATGCTGCTTCAAGGAAGGAAGAGGACTGACCATCGGGTCAAAGGCCAGCAGGAGCTCTTGGATTTCAGCCAATCACTGAGCTGATCGATGGGCTAAGGAATGTGTAATATGAGACATTTCAGAGACTCTGTAGGGACAAAGGGTTCGGAACTCTGAAGGACTTCAGATATTCTGGGGGCCATCGGGCAGACACACCATTCTGCTGGGTGGCCCGGATTGGGCCTCAATTTCATGAAATATTATGTTATTAATAGTTTCATTCGGTTTGTAACTGCTTTTGCGTTTGTTAGTATATTAAATTCCTTTTGATTTGAACCTGGACCAGCTGATTCCGGCCCTGTTTGCTAACGAAAGAAGGAGTGCCAGGGGGGGGGGCTTCTTCTCCTCTGTTTGAGAAACTTTTGAACACAACAGGTGACGTGTCATGAGGTGAAAGCATGGGACACAGTCATCGGGTTGATGACTTCGAACATCCTGGAAACACACATTCTTCATGGCTGGAGTGGAGTTCGCGGAGGAGGAGGAGGAGGAGGGCCTGTGTGCTGCTACACGCTACAACTGCACCACCTTGTGGTCACACATCACAATCATCATCATCATGTGACTTTTTGAGGCAGCCCCCACCTGTCAACAGTTGTCCTAATAGTGCTCCAGTCAGATGGTAGAGCAGCTGAGGTATGGAGGGAGATGGTAACCACAGTCTGGATGTTTAAATGTTTGAATATATTTAGCAATAATGATTCAATTAATACCAATAACTATAGTGAAAAACAGATTTGTTTTTCTGAAAATAAGAAGGGATTGAGTGTGTGTCGACAGTGTCAGAGCGTAGTAGGAGGTGGTGCACACATACCTTTATTGGATCCCTTACTGATGGTTAGCTCAACATGCTAATGGGGATTATGTGTCTACTTGCAACACAAAGACACTCACTGAAGCAGACAACTTGCATAATACAAGGCCAAGGCCTAATGCAAGAAAATGGCCCAAACTCGTCCCAAAACCTGATCCAGGAACCAGTCAGGTCCAGGACAGGGGGCAGAGCTCCTCTCTCCTGGAAACAGCTTCTCTGCTTCATCAGTGGTGGGCCGTCAGGGCCTGCAAGGCCTTATCTGCTGGCCTAGACACAATCACAAAGTTATAGCTATTTTATAATTTAATAATTGTTCATAAACACACGACATGTATTGTAATATTTTCCCATCATCTTATTTTCTCATTGCACAGCTACTGTCTTCCTCAGTTGCTCTGCTTCCAGTGCAGCTTGTTTTAAGTAGAGCTTTTATCCAATCAGATTTCACCTCTGTGTCTCTAGGTAAGAAGACAGGCCCGAGGCCTGCAGACTCACAAGTGAATCCATGTGCAGTTTAAGTGAATGGGGACGATATTGTTGATTGTCATAGTGTTCAACCAATCAGATCTTTAGTTTGACATGTTGGGCGTATTCTTTGATGTGTCAGAGCCTGCTAGCTGGCCTACAAGTACGTCAGCATCAACGTGCAGCTCAGTTTTCAGGTGCAGCTCTGCAGTGAGGTGCAGCGAGTGCTGTGATTGGTCAGTGGGCGAGCACGTGACTATTGTGCAACGAAACTTAAGCAGAGGCTTAGTCGGAGTAGTGAGAGTTCAAATTGAAAGATGGAAGAAATTATGACATTTTTTGCATTTTGCTTGGTGTAGATTATTATTATTTTACCTAGCTTTGTTTTTTTAACACTCAATGGCTGAAGGAGGAGAAATGGATTTGTGAGTTGGTATTTAACTGGGATGAAACTCTTTGTCAACAAAGAAAGGAGGATGCAGTTTGTCTTTAAGTCAACTGGTTTGTTCTTTTACATCTAATATCTGGATGGCCCTCCAGTGTGTAGCGGAATGCGTGTTGCTGCAGGTCTGTTTGATTGATTTGCTGCTTTGTTGTCATGAATATATGCGACTGGGTCTTGTGAGTTTGTTGTTGTCATTGTATTAATTATATAATATGCATTGTCTGTTAATTACGAAGCATACCATCATGCGCGGAGTTATTGTTTCTTAAGCTAGTTTAGCGTAGCCTCCCAGAAGTGCGGGGCCTCAGCTGTTTTTTGTTATTGTTCCGGGTTCAGAGGTCACAGCCCGTTGTCTCCTACGTGAGAGCAGAAAACATTATATTTCCCACAATTTAAACTTCTGCATTTTTCAAATGCACCAGTATTATTCAAACGTATTGTTCGGTTCGTAAGCCTCGTACCGAACGGTTTAATAGGAATATGTGATGTTACACCCCTAGAAACAAATAACCGTAGCTGTGGCTCATCATGAGGTTATTAGGAGGTGTTTCAGCTGCAGGACAGCAGTGAAGGCCCAGGTATAAAATGCACGGCCCGCCACTGGCTTCATGACATAATTGACTGGTCTCACAGAGACATCCTCTCCATCTGTGCTGAATGTGCCACCATGCTGCTCCATGAACTTTTCATATGAAGGACGAGTCTGTCATTAAAGCCACTCCATCTGCATGAATCCACCTTATAACGAGTCACATCTGTTTTGGTGGCATATGATATATATTTGAGCATACAAGCATATTCATCAAATCCTTCAAAGTAGAAGCTGAAGGCTCCTCTGACTGAATCTAAAAGTTGTCCATATGTGGAGGAGAAGCTGGCGTTAATTTCACAGATATGTCCAGTCAACCTCTCTAGATGTTTTATCATACTCATACTCATGAGTATGATAAAACATCACTATTTTTCTGACCTAAACTCATACCTTTAATTATTCCTAAATTGCTAAACCTTCAAGTGATGATAATGGTAAATGGACTGTACTTGTATTTCTCTTTTCTAGTCTTCCGACTACTCAGAGTGCTTTAACACCACATGTTCCCATTCACACCCATCAGGACTATCTAATATTCACACACCGTAGGCACAGCTACGGGAGCACTTTGGGGTTAAGTGTCTTGACCAAGGACACAGCCCATGGAGCCCAGCGGAGCCGGAGATCGAACCACCGATCCTCTGATTGAAGGACTGAGCCACAGTTGCCCTGATGAAAGACAGTCCATACGAGGCAGTATCTGTAGCAATGCAGTGTTTAACATTCTTTGCCCTTACTTATTTACGTCTATTGTCTTTTCATTTCATTACATATGATGTAAGAGATTCTTTACAAAAATACAGTTGAACACGTCTAGTGACAAAGCAGTATTTATCCAACTGTGCGTATTACTCATATACTACATATTTTGTGATTATTTTGATTGGTGATGTAACCTGTTCTATTTTGCAGATCATTTACTTTGTACAACGTGTTGAGCCCGTTTGATGCTCCTTGTGTTGATGTTGGATGCATATTTACTCCAGTTGAATAAAGTTCAGTTGTGTTACTGTATTCATTTACTGCATTGTTTAAATGACAATACAAACAAATATTTCTTTGTTTTCAATGTTTATTAAACCATGAGCGGTAATCAGAGAGGAGCCAAATACAGTCAATGTGAACGCTGTTACACACAACACACATAATTATGGATTAACATACCGTACATGGAATAGCTGATAAGCCCCACCCCCAAGAACAGTATTTCCAGGAATCCCCCTTTCTGATAGGTCAAGGGATTCCTGGGAAAACTGGACCCCAGGAGAGAGGAGATCAATAAGCTTCCTTTTCTTGTGTGATCGTCCATCACCAGAACAACACAATGCAGAAGTCAAGCTGTGCTTTCCACACTTCATAAGTAGATGCATATTAGAAAATATGAAACCATCACATCTGTAGTTGTGATATGAAAGACCACCTGAAGATCCGGGATATTTCATCTGTATTTTATACTCATGCAGCTCCATCTCTGAACCCATTCTCTGTAAACATCCATGCACTTGAAGCTCTTGGCCCGCTGTGGTGTCAGGCTGGTGTGATCTCATCACTGGACACTCTCTCTAGTTAAAGTTCAATTTGATCGTTGTTTCTTATTAGAAATAGAGACATTAAGCATTCTTACAAGTCATTCACACAATTATTTTCATATTATTAAACATTTTCAATGAATTCTAGAACACTCATTTTTGATTATGTCCTCTAAATAAATGAATATTAACAGAAACAACAACCCAAGCTGACACGGAGCCACACAGTGTCTTCCTGTCTCATATCAGTGTCCCTGTCTGAAGCAGACCTGAGCCCTGGGGACCTGCTGCTGCCTGTGGAGACGCTCACACTGGTATTTCTGTCCTCCGTCCCGAGCTACAGTGCTTCATCTCAGACTACCAACTGACCAGAGATGCAGCACTGCACCATGGGCCACAGGGATGACTAACCGCATGCACATCATACAAACTGACAAAGAAATATTATGCAAAAGTTATTGATTTTAGTTTTTTAAATCTCAAAACCACAAACACTCAGATGAGCCGTCATTCGCTGATATGAATCAGACTGATGTGAGTGATATTTTACTTATGATGAGACATGATAACATTACAATAAAGTTATGAAGGACACAAGCTTCAACACAGAAGAGGAAACATGAAAACAATGTCATGAGAGCTGCGTGAGACATTAACAGGGTGTGATGTGTGTGTGAGTGAGAGAGAGAGAGAGAGAGAAAGAGAGAGAGAGAGAGAGAGGGAGAGAGAGAGCAAGAGAGAGAGATAGAGCAAGAGAGAGAGAGAGAGGGAGAGCAAGAGAGAGAGAGAGAGAGAGAAAGAGAGAGAGCAAGAGAGAGAGAGAGAAAGAAAGAGAGAGATCAAGAGAGAGAGAGAGAGAAAGAGAGAGAGATAGAGCAAGAGAGAGAGAGAGAGGGAGAGCAAGAGAGAGAGAGAGAGAAAGAGAGAGAGCAAGAGAGAGAGAGAAAGAAAGAGAGAGATCAAGAGAGAGAGAGAGAGA
>NW_022280207.1:164649-164735 GCF_004355925.1 Anarrhichthys ocellatus | reverse complement strand
AGAGAGAGAGAGCAAGAGAGAGAAAGAGAGAGAGAGAGCGAGAGAGAGAGAGAGAGAGAGAGAGATTGCACAGCACAAACATCTTT
>NW_022280207.1:136550-159649 GCF_004355925.1 Anarrhichthys ocellatus | reverse complement strand
ACACACACACACACACACACACACACACACACACACACACACACAGCTGAGTGACGCCTGTGTAATGTGAAATCTTTTTTTTTAAAGCTTTAGGAAAACCTCACAGATGTGTAGAGTCACCAAAAGAGTAAGCTGGCCTACTCCACTGATTGAAGAGCACAGTGTCAGACTACATCAAACAGAACGGACCAAGTACACATAGAAGTGACTGTGAAAGTGGGTCTTAAAATCAATTACCAAAAATGGCAATGCTGAACTGTACTCCAGTCTAACACTGAAGCCTCCCAACAGAATACCTTCCCATACAACTACACTGCATCCTCAGTTACATGAGGAGGGAAATGTATTTTCTCCCAGATTACGGTCACAGTTTGAAACACGTATCGATATAAATTGAAACAAAACAAAACAAAAGCACAACAAAACTACTTGGTTAGGTTTTGTAAAAATCATCATGGTTTGGCTTAAAACGAGTATGTTTATGTCTCTATGTTATTTAAGTCACAAAGTAACACTCACATTAACATGATGTCAAAATAATTCATCGTTGACTTTTGGTTTCACACGGGACACAAACAGCAGGTCCCCTGGGTGAAAGTCCTGTATTTGTTTGAATTGAAGAAGATAACTAGATCACACTGAACACTGCAGGATCAGACACTATGAACAGCTTTAAATTCTTCAAATCTTGCCTGTGAAATACTGTATGGGGGTTGCACTTTAAGTTGCAGCACTGAACTAGTGTCAGCTGAAGTGTGAACCGTGAAAGAAGCCGAGGCATCAATTAAAGCGTTGGCAGTTCAATTGTTCATTTGTTTTCAGTGAAAAGCACAGGCCAAGAGTGAGAGCTGAACGCAGGTGACATGTTAGCTGAACTGTCAATGAACTGTCAATGAACTGTCAATGAATCGGAATTTCAGATGAATTGAATGATTGGAGATAGTGTGTGCATTCTGCATATAGTGAAAGCAGGAAGCTCATAGTGACACTCAATCTTTACAGATATCAGATGTCAACATAAAGACAGTGAGATTAGAGTCATTCAGATGAAGAACAAAGACTGAGGTTCTCTCTCCATCTCTGTTTCTACGTCCTCTCCTTCCCCTTCTCTCACCTTCCATAAGCCTCTCCCCCTCTCCCCCTCCCCCCTCCCCCTTCCCCTCCCATGTGAAATTGACCCTGGGAATCAGCGTCTCTTGCTCCCAGAGGGGGTCTGGTGTTAGTGTGTGTGTGTAAGGGGTTATGTGAAAGTCCTCCTAACCCAGTGCCCCCAAGACTTTTGACTGCTCTGTAAATAAATACAGCATTTCCTCCTCTCCTCCCTCCATACACTTTCTCATGTCCGTTCCCGTCTTCAGCAGGACATGGGGCGTTACAACACATATTTTATTAGCTGGATCTATATGACACTTTGTTGCATTACCATTAACCTCTTCAACCCTGTCAGACTCACCAGTCAGCAGCCAAGACCTTACTGTAATGCTATATAGACAGGAGGGAACGGATCCAAGAGCACAACATGTGACTGCCTCGTTGTACCATGAGCTACTAACAGACACACAGTCGTATCAGCTGGTTTAGAGCCATCACTACAGAGGAAAAAGTCACATACTACACGTGTGTGTGTGTGTATGTGTGTGTGTGTGTGTGTGGTATTTTATTGCTATCTTTGTGAGGACTAGTGACAGTTTTAACCATTATAGTGAGGACATTCGTTTTGGCTTGCCCTCACTACTTCAAAGGACTGTTTGAAGGTTAGAATTACATTTAGGTCATTGTGATGGTTAAGGCTACTATCAGGTTAGGAGCTAGGGAATGAATTATGTCAACCAAGGTCCTCACTATTAGAGAAAGACTAACATGTGTGTGTGTGTGTGTGTGTGTGTGTGTGTGTGTGTGTGTGTGTGTGGTGCTCCTACCTGGTGTGTTTCCTCCGCGCCTCCTTCTCCTTCATCTGAAGACACATAGCAGCGTCCTGAGGAAACAGACATGAGTTATGTGTGTGTATGACTAGAAGTAGTTTCCTCCTCCTTTAACACCTCCTGCCTATTGTCCATGGTGTGAACTTGGTCCCAGTCATTGATGCTGGTCTAATTCGTGACATGAGATGCTGTGTAAGATCAGCCATACTGTAGGGGGCTGTGTTTTTCCCATTTAAGGCCGACACTTCACAGAGTCCCCCTCCCTCCTGGTGAGCTGAATTTGGAGAATCTACATCAGTGGCCAACCTTTTCGACCTGTGACACCTTAAAACAAAGCCATGTCTACTGTCTTCTAGGACCCCTTGTCTCAAGTTTATGGTCAGTTCAACCAGAGAGGGATTTTTGAAAAATTCAAAGCTTATAACAAATTAACAAAAGTACGCTTTGAAATTCATTTTCTTTTACTTCCCCATCATGTTAATCTCCTCATGAGCCGTTACATTTACCTTGCAACCCTTTTGTTGAGTCCCAACCCTTCTCAAAAGAACCTCTCACTATAAGAAGGTAGTGTCTATGTGTGTTTGTCCAGTAAAGTGAATGTAAATCTAGTCCAGGCTGGTTCAGGTACAGTCCTGTCCCGTTCTCAGGTAGCACTGTAGCAGCTTCAACCAGGAGGAGAGCAGTGAGTGGGCTTCTGGATACCAGGCTTCACTCTTTGTCACGTGGACTTTGCATGACGACTGATCATTTATAAAACTACACCATGCTGTTTTAGACTTTTGAAGGAATTTTTCTGACCCTCCGCATTTCTTTTGTTTTGCAGTCAGTCACTGTGGTCGAGGGATTCATCTCAAGGCCCCAACACACTGTGTGACAAGTGTACACTGAGTTATACTCCAGAGCTGTAGCATTGTGACCAAACCTCTGATCCAGCCAAAATGACACAGTGTGGAGCTCCCTCATTGGACTTCAGCTCTCACTGGAGTGAAACAGATGATTTCTTGGTGTTTTAATGCCATGCAGATGTTTCTAATACATTTCTAATACAAAAAGCTTACTTTGACAATATCCAAGTATGATGACATTATGTTCACGTGAACTAGAAAAACACATTTCAAATGAAATAAAACATGTTTCGATTGTCAGTGATGACAACATACACATAGATAGTAGAGCAGTGAACCGTGATCATACCTGATTCTGAGGGGGAGCTGTCATCTGCTGCAGCTGGCAGGCTGCTGGCCTGATGCGGTTTCTTGAGGATTGTCATCTCCACTGGCAGGTTCAACTTAAACTGCTGTTCTATCACTTGTCTAAGAGCTGTTTAAGAGCAGGTTTGTCCACTGGCATCCTTCTAAAGCTTCAGTAGTCTCACAGCAAGCCCAAGTTCAGATCACACTGAAATAGGATTGCTCATCAGTGTGGGACACCCTCTGCTCTCTGTGCGTGTCTCTCTTATGAAGCAGATGGACTGCCAAGCCATGCATTCCACCGTTACCTTGTATGGTCACTGGGGGGCGGGACTTACACCAGGGAATGCCCCCTCTGAACATAACTGATTGGCTGATGCAATACGAACCAAGAAGCCTCAACTTGTGACCTGTACAGTCTGTCTGGGAAAGATGGGGGGACAGGAGAGAGAGGGATAAACATAGAGCAGAAGGGGATGAGAAAAGAGAGGGAGTGAAAGAGGTAAAGAAGGGGGGCCTTAGGGGGAGGAGGAGAAGTAGAAGGAGATAGAAGCTGAGAAACAAAGGGAATGTGGAGAGGGAAGGGGAGGAAGCAGAGAAGGAGAGGAGGGAAGGAATGGGAAGGAAAGATAAGGAAAGAAGAGTAGAAGGGAAGAAAGAGTGAACAGAGAAATGGAAAAGAGGAGGTGTGTGTGTGTGTGTGTGTGTGTGTGTGTGTGTGTGTGTGTGTGTGTGTGTGTGTTGGGGGGAGTATATGTTCCTCAGTGAATGAAAAAAAACGTTTGAAAATGTTCATATTTCTTCTAAATTTGGGCTTTTTCTGCATCAGGCAGCTGACTGGACAGCAAAGGGAAATACCCTTTAGTAACTTATTACACGGCTAAAAGACAGACACACAGAGAGAGGACAGACTGAAAGACAGACACACAGAGAGAGGACAGACTGAAAGACAGACACACAGAGAGAGGACAGACTGAAAGACAGACAGAGAGAGAGGACAGACTGAAAGACAGACACAGAAAGAGAGGACAGACTGAAAGACAGACACAGAAAGAGAGGACAGACTGAAAGACAGACACAGAAAGAGAGAGAGGACAGACTGAAAGACAGACACACAGAGAGAGAGAGAGAGGACAGACTGAAAGACAGACAGAGAGAGAGAAGGACAGACTGAAAGACAGACACACAAAGAGAGAGAGGACAGACTGAAAGACAGACAGAGAGAGAGAAGGACAGACTGAAAGACAGACACACATAAAGAGAAGGACAGACTGAAAGACAGACAGAGACACACAGAGAGAGAAGGACAGACTGAAAGAAAAAGAGAGGAAGACAGACAGAGAGAGACAGAGAGAGACACAGACAGACAGACAGACAGATTACTCTAAGAAGAAGCGTATGTGTTTCTTGTATTTGGGTATGACATCACTGCTGAGAGTGGTGCAGTGGTTAGTGCTGTTAGTTCTCCCCGTGCCTTCTCCAGCTTCGCCCCACAGTCCAAAGCAGAGACTGTTTAAGAAGTGGACGTAGTCACCGTGATGTCACTGATAGGTTTGTGGACCACAGTCCTGAACAACCTCCAAGGAAGAGCGCCTGGTTTGGAAGCAAATTTCACATAGTGGCCAATCTGATCTTTTGGCTTTCATTACAACTTGCTTTAGTAGATTCTTGATTTTAGGTGGTTTGATATACATGTTCACAGTTTCAAATGTTTCAAGTCAATTGAGGGTCCCACTCACTTGAAGGGACACACCCTGGGCACTGTTCTATCCTCTGAAAGGGCTGATCTATGAGGCTGCTTTATATGTTTCTGACCACCAAGCTAAACCATTTTAAAGGCCCTTCCACCTCCTACTCCCACAGCTTCTACTTATGTTTCTTCTTGTGTCCTCCATACCAACTCTGTTGACAGCTTCCATAAGGCCTTCTCCACTGCATCGACACACAGCAATAACCAAAAACCCAAAATGTCTACAGATGATTTACCAAATAACTTAAAAATCATGCGAGTCAAACCAACTTGGAGCTGTGGCTAAATATCAACAGCAGAGGAATGGAGAGAGAATGCAGACAAGCAGAACAGAAGTTGAAATGAAATTCTGAAAGATCAAAAGCAGTAGAAGAATCCAGGTCCTCTTTCTCCAAAATCACTGCAACAAACCGTCATAACCACACATTGATTTTCAAAACCATCAACCCTGTGAGCGTTTGTCCTTCACACTTTACAGGACACAGTTAACAATCTACAGCCTTCATCAAGTCCTTCACATGTTATGCCTGACAGATTTCACCAGGATTTGATCACCCTTAAAGACCCGTTTATGTATTTTCTAAGGGGGGGCAGGGGATCTTTAGAGGGCGATAAAAGGTCAACAGTAGATGCCACATACACGTACATTATTTGAAAGCTGACACCTGAAGATTCATTTGAGATGCAGCTGTGTGTGTCAAGTTGTTCTAATCATGAATCAGAGATTAACAATTGTACAAATACATGTGAGAGTGTAAAAGGCTCAGAAGTATAAGAAGAGCATTCCTATGCTCACGTGTCTCAGAAGTTCTTGGGTTGATACCATCTGTTACGCAGTATTATGTTATGCTGTATTGAACTTTTCTTTTACTACTCGAGAATCAAATATCCCTTCAAAATACCACATTAAGATACCAACACCTTGAGGAACACCAAAGAAAAATCCGTGCTGTGATTTGGTATCAAAATCTTCTGATATTTGGAGATTTCTGGAAGATTTGCTTTTTGGGGAATTGAATGGTGAACTATTCTGTTCTAAAACTGCTCAGAAACCCTTTTATTGTCCATATACCTGGAGGACCCCTACGCCCACTGAATGCACTAGGGCTGTAGTTTGTGCTTGTAAAGCTTGATGAGGCTGTGATTATCCTACATATTCAAATAAACCATTTTTAGATTAGGCGGAAATAACACATTTATATTGCATACAAAACCTGCATGATTGTTGCCCACAACGCTGTCTACTTTTATATATACCAGTATCTTCATTCTAGCTTTGAAACAGAGCTTGCCGTAAAGACAGTAATGTCGGCCAGGATCACCAGCAAGGACAGGGTTGTCCTCTATGTTATGCCATGTAGATAGCTCTCTGTCCACTGGTGGTGTTCCCGCCTGCCTGAAGCACTCAGTAGACATCCACTCAGTCTCGACCCTCTGGATTAAAATAGAATTTAGACCCATTTCTTTTAAGAATAATCATAAAATCTTTGATACATTTCAAGCTGTTTTTGTTCACATCACAGCAGCAAAACTCCACTCATTAAAGCAACAAATGCTTGTTTACTCACAGCTGATGCTGGATATGTTTGCATTAACACAGCTCTATTCTTTCTATTGAAAAGTGTGTTGGCATCAGGGACACTTCCTCAGACTAGCTCAAATCCTATTCATCCAACAGAACTCCTTCAGTAGAGTCGGTGATGCCTCCTCTTCTGTGGCCCATGTGACTGTGGAGCTCCCCAGGGCTCCATCCTTGGCCCCCTGTAGTTCTGTGTATACATGATGCCACTGGGACATATCATACAATAACACAATATTCAGTACCATTGTTACATCACACACACATTAATGTCCCATTAAAAACCAGAAGTGAACGCAATTTCCATCAGCTATTATCTTGTATGTGCTGGATGTCCCAACACCTTCTTCAGCTAAATGAAAACAAATCAGAAATAATTTGTTTTGGTCACCAAAGTCTTTCCTAATGTTACAAGAACATCTCATCAGCCCAGTTTTAAGTTGTTACCAATAAGATTTGACTGATGACCTTTAAAGCACTTCATGGTGCAGCTCCCAGTTAAACTGCTGACTTGCTGCCAGAGGGCCGGGCGCTGCTGAGGATCTGAGGTTGGAGAATGATGTCAAACTTCAGGAACCTACTGTGTGTCTCCCTGCACACTTTGAAAGCATTGTTTCTGATCCAGAGGAAAGCTGTCACTGTTTTTGAACTATTTAGTTTGGTTCGAATATTTGGATATTTTGTGCTCTCAGTGCAATCTATTTTATGATTTAAATCTGATCTGTTAAAATATTTTATTTATTTTTTTAAATTTATTATACTATATTGATCCCTTTAAGGGGGAAATTTGTCTCTGCATTTGACCCATCCCTGTATATATAGGGAGCAGTGGGCTGCCAATGACAGGCGCCCGGGGAAAATAGATGTGTCACAACTAGATGTGTGTGTGAGAGAGAAGGGGGGCAGGTATGAACTCTTCTCTCTGTCTGTTCTGTGTCTTGTGTCTTAATAAGGTAATGTTTGGAGATGGTTCACTGTTTACAGCAGCTGACAAGACTGGGCTATTAGTGATGGCAACCAAGCATGGACATGCATGGACGGACACACACACACACACACACACACACACACACACACACACACACACCCCTTTACTAGTTGTACAATGTGTCCACATCAGAAGTAAATGTTATATAAATCCCCCAGAGTGTGTTTGCAGTCCTTTCCCTCATATGGAGAGCAGTCCTGCCCACTAAACTGTACAAACATCTACTGATCTGCTACATGGGAAGTATAAGACTGACACTTGTGAAATGTATGAGTGATGGGGAAAACAACAACACTTGCTGTATTATTTTTGGGAGAACAAAAATCAGCGTTTTCTCTCTGGCTTTGTGCTACTTCCAGCAACCTTCAGCAGCTACACACTCAGTAGTTAGTGTGGTTGTCACATCTGCCAGTCCTTGCAAAGATAGTGGAGATGGAGGATTGGACCAGAACATCCCTGGCAACACATATTCACTGCCGACTCGTCACATCCCGGCGCTTGGTCAGTGGCCTTACCAGTGGCGGCTGGTGGAAAATGTTCTAGGTCGGGCTGTGCCACATCCAATCAATTTCACCAGTGGTGGGCCGTCAGGGCCAGCAAGGCTTTCTCTGCTGGCCCTGACAGAATCACAAAGTTATAGCTATTTTAGAATTTAATATTTTTTCTTAAATACACTACATGTATTATAATTTATTATAATATTTTCCCCATTATCTTATGTTCTCATTGCACAGCTACTGTCTTCCTCAGTTGCTCTGCTTCCAGTGCAGCTTGTTTTAAGTAGAGCTTTTATCCAATCAGATTTCACCTCTGTGTCTCTAGGTAAGAAGAGAGGCCCGAGGCCTGCAGACTCACAAGTGAATCCCTTTGCACTTTAAGTGAATGGGGACGATATTGTTGATTGTCATAGTGTTCAACCAATCAGATCTTTAGTTTGACATGTTGGGCGTATTCTTTGACGTGTCAGAGCCTGCTAGCTGGCCTACAAGTATGTGATTGGTCAGTGGGCTAGCCTGACATGTTGGGCGGTGACAATCCCAATATCTGCTGCCTCTGTCGAGCGGACATTTTCAGCCTCAAACGCATTAAAACCTATTGAAGAAATACCACTGGGGAGGCTCGACTGTCTTCCATGAATCCAGAAGGACTTCTTACTGGAACTAAAACGCACGGATGTACTGAACAACCGTGAGATTAAACTCTTTATTAACAAAGAAAGGAGGATGCACTTTGTCTTTAAATAGTGAACAGCAGCTCTGGTAAGTTAAATGCTCTTTTTTTTACATCTGCAGTAGCTTTAATATGCTTGTTTATATATTATTATTTGTACAACTTGTTTTTATGAAGATGGATTTTTGTTTGGTTTTATATGTGATAGGAACTATTGTTACATCCTATGTTGCTTCAGCAACAATTTCTTCAGCTGCCTCAGGAAGTACATCCTCTGCTGAGTCTTCTTTGTGATGGAGCAGATGTTGAGCTCCCACTTGAGGTCCTGGGATATGATGGAGCCCAGGAAGCGGAAGGACTCCACAGCGTCGACGGGGGAGTCACACACAGTGATAGGGGCTGGTGGGGCTACGTTCTTCCTGAAATCCACAACCATCTCCACTGTCTTAGAGCGTTGAGCTCTAGGTTGTTCAGACCGCACCAGGTCACCAGATGGTCAGTCTCCCACCTGTAAGCGGACTCATCCCCACCAGAGATGAGTCCAATGAGGGTGGTGTCATCCGCGAACTTCGGGAGCTTGGCGGACTGGTGACTGGAGGTGCAGCTGTTGGTGTACAGGGAGAAGAGCAGAGGGGAAAGAACGCAGCCTTGGGGGGAACCGGTGCCGATGGTCCGAGAGGCTGAGCTGTGCTTTCCCAGCTTCACGTGCTGCTTCCTGTCAGACAGGAAGTCTGTGATCCACTTGCAGGTGGAGTCGGGCACGTGCAGCTGGGAGAGCTTGTCGTGCAGCAGAGAAGGGATGATGGTGTTGAAGGCAGAGCTGAAGTCCACAAACAGGATCCTGGCATAGGTTCCTGGGGAGTCCAGATGCTGGAGGATGAAATGAAGGGCCAAGTTGACTGCGTCGTCTACAGACCTGTTGGCTCTGTAGAAGAACTGCAGGGGTCCAGTAGTGGGTCAGTGAGTTAAAGAGTTTAATCTCACAGTTGTTCAGTACATCCATGCGTTTTAGTTCCAGTAAGAAGTCCTTCTGGATTCATGGACGCAAGTGAAGACAGTCGAGCCTCCCCAGTGGTATTTCTTCAATAGGTTTTAATGCGTTTGAGGCTGAAAATGTCCGCTCGACAGAGGCAGCAGATATTGGGATTGTCACCGCCCAACATGTCACACTAGCCCACTGACCAATCACGTACTTGTAGGCCAGCTAGCAGGCTCTGACACGTCAAAGAATACGCCCAACATGTCAAACTAAAGATCTGATTGGTTGAACACTATGACAATCAACAATATCGTCCCCATTCACTTAAACTGCACATGGATTCACTTGTGAGTCTGCAGGCCTCGGGCCTCTCTTCTTACCTAGAGACACAGAGGTGAAATCTGATTGGATAAAAGCTCTACCTAAAACAAGCTGCACTGGAAGCAGAGCAACTGAGGAAGACAGTAGCTGTGCAATGAGAAAATAAGATAATGGGGAAAAAAATAATACGTGTAGTGTGTTTATGAAAAAATATTAAATTCTAAAATAGCTATAACTTTGTGATTCTGTCAGGGCCAGCAGAGAAGGCTTTGCTGGCCCTGACGGCCCACCACTGACTCATACACAAGCTATGATGAGTTTTCACTGTTAATTTAACATCTCAATAAAATTCTGATGCCTCCATGAGCAAGTTAAGCAGATTAGACTATGTACAAGAAAAGATGTTCACTTTGCCTAATATGGCTGCTTGACAGAGTTCTCCATGTATTTACAGTATATATATATATATAATTATTTATTCATAACTATATATCATGTCTCAGCAGGTGCTTCATGTCTATCACTCCCTAACTGTCTGTGCTGGATCTGTCTGTTGTTTTAAAAAGCTAAATAAGTTATTAGCATGACGTCATGCAGCTAGCCAAACCTGTCTGGTGTACAGAAGAGAAGCTTCACATGTACTGCTTCCCTTTCCCGCTAGTCTGCTGTCTGATTGTGAGGTCAGGCTGATCTGGGATCAGCTCTTTCTCTTCAGTTTCTCCTCCAAAGTTCTCCTCTCAAACGGGTCTTGGAGTAGTGCTCGTGCTCGCCTGTAAAGACTTCTCCTGACGAGAACGCGCAATTTGGGGCGATACAGATTCTGCCCCAAGCTGAATGTATTTGAGGAAGCTGATTGGCTAAATTGTATGTCACACATTCATATCATTAATCAGTAATTGGCTAAACTGCTTCATAGACCCGCCTCCTGTGGGCGCTTTCTCCAGAGCTGCTGAGACATGCAGACAGGCGGAGAGGACGAGCAGGAAAAGCATATATTTTGCGCAGATATCATATTTTACACATATTAATATATCCATATTTCAAAAACACAAATATTGACAATTTGTATAATTTATCATTATTATTTTTATTTTTTGTGGCTCAAGGGGGGGGCGGCGCCCTGGCGTCCTCTATTGACCAGCCACCACTGGGCCTTACACTTTAAACTATGACGCTCTAGGAACCCCTCGAGCACCAGCTTTGGACGTGTCAGGGATGCTGTGACTTTCAAAATAAACTTCTGTGGTCACAGTAAATATATAGTTTCCACTTGTCACATGCATGCAGTGTCTTTTCAAAATAAACTTCCAAGTAGGTTTAATTAGTTTTGGGGTTTATGCAAAAAAGGTATTTGGTTCGACTTTGAAAAACTGGAGGTTTGTGTAGAAATAAGCAGGTTAGTTACATGATATAAGTATGCTTTTTACATAACTTAAGCAGGCATATGCAGTATTAGTTAAATGCGTAAATGATGTCAAAAAGAAAGGTAAAATTAGTCAACACTGACTTGGTTTCAGCCGGGCACAAACAGCTGTCTCCAGGGTGAAAGTGGCCAACCCTACACCCTGACATCGGTATTTGATGAGTGGATCCAAATCTGCATCAAAAAACAAATAGTGATGGACATTTCACTCTGAAAACATTGCATGCCAACGGAGTCTTTTACAAACTGCTATCTTGACAGCTGTGAGTACCAGCAATAGCCATGTTCATAATGATCATTTTGGGGGAGTGGCCTGAAGGGACCGGCTGTCAGTGTTGCTGACTTGGCAACTTTCTTGTGGGATTTAAAGCCTTTTGGAGCTAGTGTTGCGACGGGTTAGCACTGCGCTGGATTTTTAGGTTGGATACCTTTTAAAGCAAACTCTTGCTATTTTCTCAAGATTACCAACCTTAAAAAAAGATGAGACACCCATTTAGGCACGTGATGAACGCTCGCGAGAGAGAGAAGAAGAGGAAGAGGAGAGAGACAGAAGCCGAGGGGTTAAATTGTAAACAGCAATGCATTTAGTTGAGCTCATGTAGACGTCCACCATTTGAATCCCCTAAACGTAAAGAAAACAGTAAAATCTCAATCTGCTAGTTAAGCGTTGCCATGGTGACTATCACAGACGTATTCTTTGACGAGCAAACACACCTGCTGAAAGAAAACAACCTCCACCACGCTGTAGTGATTCCTCTCACTTGTTCCAGCTAAGAATACCTTACTAGTACCTAAATGAACTTCAATGAACAGTTGACCACATGGTAAACCAGGACAGAACTGAGGTACAGAGGCTCAGAGAGAGACTGACCTCTAACTAAGGCCATGTCCACACTACTCCGTTTCCATTTGAAGATGCATATGTTTAGCTACGTTTACACGGAGCGTCCTCACTACGCCGGAGTTTTCGAGCACCGAAAACAGATCAGTTTGAAAACTCCGGGTTGCGTATTCGTGCGGACGGTCAAAAACGGATACATTTAGAAACGATGGCGCCCGCACCCGCGTTCGCTACTTGATTGGTTCTTAGCAGTCATGACGTGTCCTTCCCTGATTGGTCACACCCCTATCACGTGACCCTTACCTGGAAGCTCACAAACAACAACATTGATTACCGATCGACTACCAAGTTAATTCAACTGATTACAGGTGTTGCTGACATTGTTGTCTTTACTAGCAGCTGTTGTTCAGTTAAAGTCTGCATTATTACGGAGGAAGCAGCTGTTATTGGAGCGATTAGTGACCAGCGGCGTTATCTCACCTACGGAGCGGACATCTGAAGTCACGTTAGCAGCTTTGAGGACGATGGACAAAGGACTTTCCTGTCCTTGATAATGCTTATTTTGTTCTGCACAACTATTGTGAAGTCCACAGATAAAATGTAAAGGAACAAAAGCAGTAAATGCTCTCCAGTAGGACAGATAGTTCAGCCTCCAGCAGAGCTACGAGTGAGAACAACAATGAAACGAGTGTTCACCTCATTTATGGACCATAATCTAGTAAACCTTCATGTGCAAGTGCTGATTTTAAAGTAAATTTGATGTGTGAGAGAGAGAGAGATAGAACAAGACCTGCCGCACTGTAACTAACGTTAAGTCTGAAAAATAAAACTTTCCATGAACTGTGTCTGTTTGAGTTTATAGAGGAAGATTTTAGAGAAGATCTTAAGTATCAAACACGACCTTTCATTCTTTTTTTTCAACCAAGCAACCAATCTACTTCCTGTTTAAGGCGCATGCCCAGTGGTCGTGAATAGTTACGTGATATTCGTTTTCAGGCGATTTAGTCTGGACGAGATCATTTTGAAAACGATGCTGAGACGCCGTGTGGACAGAGATCGAGTAGTGTGGATGTAGACTCAGACGCTCAGTCTCAGGCACCTCGAAGTAATCATGTACTCTAATTTGTGACGAAGAGGAAGTGTGTTCCTCTGCCAGACCAATACTGAGAAACTTGTGCACACTTTCACCACTAGTGGACTTGACTATGGTAATGCTCTCCTTCTTTTATTGGTTTACAGATTTTTATTTTGTATTCATTAAACCCATGTTCTCTTTAACTCTTTACATTCAGCACTTGGAGTTGCATTTGATGTATGACTGTATACATTTCATTGATTTCTTATAAAAGTCCAAATAGCAGATTAACAAATAATCTCAAATAACAGAGAAAACCTGCAAGCTGAAAGTCTATGTCATCATTTATTGCAAATTTAAGATGTTCAGAACATGAATTTAAGAACAAAAATAATGCCTCCATGGATCATCTGTCCTCATGTCAAGAAAATGAATATTTTATTAGAAAACTAGTCTGACCCACATGAAGGAGCCATATTCAACAACATTGATGTTCCGTCTCCAGCAGAACACAACGTAGCTGTGGGTACGAACCAGTTCAACCACAGAGAGGAGACAAGAATAAGAAAGAAGAAATGATAGAAATACTAATACATTCTAAACATGAGCTGAGTAGAAACAGTGCGAGGACCTAACAGAAGCTGTTTAGTGTCACAGGAAGTCACTGGAACGGCAGGAGGCTGTGGGCAGTTTCACTCTGTTTACATTGACTGACAGCAGCAGAGGAATCGGATTCACAGAAACGTGTGTGTGTGTGTGTGTGTGTGTGTGTGAGAGAGACACACAGAGACAGAGAGGGTGACTCCATCTTCTCTACAACTTGTCAAAGCAGGAAGAGCAGAGATTAGTGGCGCCAGAATTAGCAGTGTGTGTACAGGTAGATCTACAGCTGCTTTGTGTCAGCTCCACTCTGCTCTGGAAGCTTCAGCATGAACAGACGAGGCTCAAAGCAGTTCAAAGATGGGACTTTCAGCAGTTTGACATTCAAACACTCAATAACATTTCTATCAGGGAACAAGGATGCAGATATTTGATTTGATATGAAGACGCTGGTGTTAGATTAGAACTATTAGAACTATTTAAAGGCAAATAAGCCTAGCAGCCAGTCAAAGAGCCCCTGTAGCTCCTCTGCTCTCAGACAATAACCCAGCAGCCTTTATGCTCAATTGAAGTGTGAGAACACATTTTATTACTCACCCTCTTGTGAAATATATTTATTTAATATAACGAATTGATTGGAGCCAATTAGGGGTGGGAATCACCAGAGATCCTGCGATACGATATTATCACGATACTTGGGTCACGATACGATATTATCACGATACTGCCATATTCTGAGTATTGCGATAACATAGGCCTATATTGCGATTTATTACTTTTTCAACTTCGAATTATGTCCCCAAAGGAAAACTGTGTCAACATGTTTTATCTAATAAGATAAAGTTTGTCTGTTCATCTCACTTCAATCATTTTTATTGCAGCAAAATAGGATTGTCAAGCAGACAGACTGACCAACAATCTCATAAATGTTGCATGAACCTGACAAACTGAACTGTTTGCATTTAGTTAAGTTGGACTATGTAGTAATACAAACGTGTGGACTCAGTATATGAACTATAACTTATATAAGTAGGACATAAGAGTTATATAACTCAGTATAACTTGCGATGCGTGGACGTCGAGGGCAGAGAGACAGTTATGCGCTGCACTCTCCCCATGAGTCTGGCTACTGTTGGCAGATTTAACCCCGTTGTGGGGCCAGATGTCTCTTTGTTTTGACCAACTTCCTACCAATCACGCTGACCCGGGACCTTTGCTGACCTCACCAGACAACAACTCAGCACCATCTAGTGGACTGAAAAAGCAATTGATTTGATTTTTCTAGTTTTTCTTAAAATAGTTTATATAATAAAAGATCGATACTTGGCGTCCATGTATCGATACATTATCGCTACGCAAAATATCACAATACTATGCTGTATCGATTTTTTCCCCCACCCCTAGAGCCAATATATAACATGGAAATGATCTGTTGCATACATGATACATAATTGATTCACTAATATCTGTGAGATCAAGTTTATCTTGTCTACATCAAGGGACACGCAACAACAAGGGGGAAATCCAACAATAAAGAGGACATGAAAGAACAAAGAGGACAAGAGTTCTTTTTGGTTATTTTATTTTTCAATGTGAAATAGTCTTGTTCTTTCATTATAAACATATAAACACCATGGAAGCATATTGTCATCCATGACATCTGTACAGTCTAAACACAAACAGAAGGCTGAACTCATCCTATTCAGTCCATTCAACCTGCAAAAAGAATTTCCAGCTCCTTTGATAGTGAACATTCACAGTCAGTTCATGATGAAGGTGGTCCTCTTTGTGAAGCCAAACCTTTAACATATTTGAGGAATACCTGATACATGGTGAACAGTCAGTCCTGCCCGCTGCTTTACAGTCCTTCAGGACAGAGCTGTCCACAGACATGAAGCTACAGGAAGAAACTATCCCTAGCAAGGAAAATAAATTCTGAAAATGAAAAACAAAAACAGTTTGGTGGTTCAGTTCATGTTACTTCCTTTAGACAAGAGAGGTTAAGGGCAGACCAGAAAGAACTTTAGACCTAGGAGTATCACCAACTGACACAATACAATAGTTTCATTCTAGCAGTGTGATTACACACAGACCGGACCAGACAAGACTCAGTGAAGCACCAGTTCTTAAAGTCACACCAACTACATTACATCACTTGTTTCATCAGTTTCAAACTTCAGGTATTGCACAATAGATTGTTGGGTGAATAATTATCTTTGTTTGCAGTATTGTTCCAATTCCTCCACTATGACACATTTGTGTCAGATAGAATCAGCTATGTCCTAGTGATACATACTGTACGAGTACATGTATGACATCACTGACCCATCCCTCTTTGACAATCCCTGTAGGGAGATGGGAATAAGAACTAAACCCACAACTCTGAGAACATCAGAAGTCCAATGAAAAAGCTCTAAATATTAACAATGTCAGGATTCTGCCTGTATTCTCATAATTCACCCCCTCAAAATTCAGACTCATTTCAGAACTCAAAAATCGTATTCCCACGGTGGTCATGGTCCATACCTGTTTTTATGTGCGTGTGCGTATATAATAATAATATATATGGACACAGGGCTTATTGATCTTACCAAAGCATTTTGTTGGGTCATTGGGAAAGGTCAGAACTGACCGTTCTGTCAATGCTGCATAGTCTGCGCCAACTACAGCGTCTCAACATGACAAAGCCCTGCAGGCCATGTTATATTTGCACGGAAGTGTTGGGATCGGTCAGGCTGGAGGAGTGACGACATGTTTCCCTGGCAGTGGAGCCTTAAGTCTGTATCTAAGAGGCCCGGCATGCAAAGAGGACTGAGACTTGGTACGAGAATCTACCGCAGGAAAGTTAATCAGCAACTCATCCATTGGTCAGCTCCACATGGACGGAACACCTCGCTCTCTTTTCCATCTAGTGCTTGTGGTAAAATGCAAAGCCATGCCACACACTGTCCACCATCCAGAGTCACCAACTCTCCTGCATGTTAAAGGAAAACAAGAACTTAAAACTGAATTAAAAAGCATATCTTCTTTGACATTTCTGTCTAAGGCCATTTCTGTCTGTGATTGGTCACAAGTGTGGTGCAGAGGTAGGCAGACTTTGGCAGACGACGGGTGAAAGATCAGACAAAGAGCATAACCCTTCTCTGCATGGTAGACAAGCAGCTGTGCAGACGCCTGGGGTTATGCCGTCAATACTGGCCAACAGGACTATAGTAGAGATATACTATTTGAGAATGTACGGTTCTAGGGCGGTCATACAGGCTTTAAGATTTTGCTCAAATATTAAGAAAATCACTGTCAGATATATGCTGTGAACCTCATCCAAACAGAATTTACATCTCTAGGTCTCTTTTCCAAAGCAGAGTGCGTCAGTCAGGAGCTCAGGCAACGCTGCAGGACCATCATCTGTTCTGTCTAGATGTAGTCATCATCCACAGGTTCTCCTGGTGTATCACAGTGATGGAGGAAGAGCACCACCACCCTCTGAAACACTCCTCTTTTGCTTTGTCGGCGCTCTGAGATCTCCTCCCCGATGGTCTCCATGCAGATGTCAGCTGACAGCTGGCCTTTACGCCTGGGTGCGTAGATGGTGGCTTTCACACAACAGAGAGAAAACAGTTCAAGTGCTTATATAATCAGGTTCTGTCTGTTACAGGGACAATGGTAATGACGTTTAGTGAGTGTCCTCTGATAGCACGGGTGAATGATTGACTGCACTCACTGCTTTCATCGTCCTCAAAGTCGTAGCGAGCGTAGCTGTTGGGATCAGCTGCTCTCAGAGTCCTCAACCAGGGGAAGTCTGTTATCATGCTGTAGGGAGCACCATCCACCAGTCCTGAACAATGACATCATAGAAGACAGTCACCTTTAAGGGCTCTGAACACATCCATTCAACTGGTTGTTTGAACAGAAGCCATACATTCTTCTTCATCTTCTCTTCCACAGGATGCATCCGGAGGATTTTCAGCTTCACAGTTTCTCTACATCATTGATTAATGCACTGTGGGCAGAACACACTGCATCGTCTCTGATCTCCAGCACAGAGAGTTCATATTGTGTGAACACAGTAGGACTTGGGCGACTGGATGAATATATCAGCTATCGTAGATTGACATAGTACATCGGCAATTGTTTTTGGGCAATTATTTGGGCGACGTTTGTCATTTTATTCTGCTGATTTAACGGTGTGCCTCTGAAGAACAAGAGCAGCTCAGAGAGCAGAGAGCCAGCATATTCTCACATCTAACTGTGTGAAAAAAGAGTTGCTGATTGTTGGAAAGACCAGCAGTGATGGTTTTGGTGGGTTCCATTTGGTTTCCTAAAGATCTTTACCATACAGGAAGTGAAGCACACTTGGCAGAGTCTCAACCAGAAGCCTGATGAGGCTTCAGCAAGTCATTAGCTGCAAAGGATTTCCACCACATAATACATATCGTCCCACCTTTCAAGCTTACTCTAGCATGCAATACAAAACAGCTTTCATTGTTGACATTAGTCATTAAATCAGTGCCTGAGTTTCAGCACTTGTTACAGTGTGCTGGTCCTTAAAGAGGGCTCCACACATGATCTAAATGTGTTACTGGCTACAAAGCAGGACAATGTTTTACGTGCATGTCCATCTTCAGGAGACAACTACACATCTTTGACGTTTAATGAAGATGCAACTGTGTTACCCTCCAGTGTATAGATGTCCCGGCCCCAGGGGTACGTGGGATACTTCTTCACATCCTCTTCTGTCCTGGTGGCCTCTGGGAAGAACTCGTACTTGATCAACTCTCTGAGACACAAAGAGTTCAGTTTAACTTTGCATTTATTAGACTGGCTGTTATACATTTTTGAAGAAGATATTGAGAGGTGGTTGTCCAACATGGGTCAACCGAGTGCCCCTGTCTCCTGGATGGTTGGTCATTCTGGTTCATCAAACCATGTTCAGTTTCTCAGGATTAACATGCAGGACAAGATGTGTTCAATCAAAAGGGTGAAGGTCAGAAAGGGATTGATTTCTGATGATCAGAGATATTACTCACTGGCTGATGTTGGCTATTGTGTCCATCCAGCTGCGAATGCGAACCTTGTTGCGTATATTGGGAGGGTTGCTGAATTCGTGCACGATAGCGATGTGATAGGGATAGGGCCCCTGGAAGAGCTGACGCTCCAATGCTACCGAGTCGATCTGAAGAGAGAGCAGTAAAGAGATGTAGAGTAGAGCGGGAGTAGCAGAACAATGTCTACATCATGGGATGTGTTTTCCACCTCTGCTATGTATGGAAGAGGTGTTGTATTAACTTCTTCCTGCATGACATGGATCTACCAACTAAAGCAGCAACAAATCTAACTGGCTGAAAACTTAAACCGGCTAAATTGTTTGAGACTTATTTCAAAATAATGGCCATGAGGCACATGCAGACATTTGAATGTGCCTTTGCAGCATTCAAATGTAAATGTGTAGATCTATTGACGCTGCAGTATTAGAGTTTGGTACAAACTACATTTTAAAAATATATCAGGGTAGCAACAGCTTTTTTCCCTGTGATGCCAATCCAAAGCTTGTTGCATTGAAATTGAATTAATTCAAATGCTGAAACCGCGTTTGCCGTATTTAGTGTAAAACTATAATTTGATATGTATTGGGGTCTGAGTGTTCTCATGCCTGTTGAACAGTAGATGGGACATGTCTGTAGTACACTGTAGATGAGTACCATGGATGTATTAGAGGAACTGGAGGACACCCAGTCACTTGAATGAGAAGCCAAAGATTCCACCCGTTACATTTCCCCACTCTGCCCATAGACTTTACATTGAGATGATGAGACACACTTTAAGATGACTTTACGAACATAAAACCTTCATGTTTACGAACTCATACTAGACAGAGCAATAACTAAGCTGAGCGATGGAGAGTGGCCACCCAGACCAACTGCGCTGCATCCAGCTCTCTTAACACATCCATGGTTAGGATTCGGTTTCTGTCACAGATTACCAACCTGGTGCATAGGGCGCATGTAGATGATGCGGTTCCTCTCAGGAGGCATTCTCAGTATCTGATCCAGGACCTGCTCCATGTCCAGCTTCTTACATTGAGCGTAATCAAACCGGTTCACTATGGGTGCACTTTCTACCCGCAGCTGTTTCAACACTCGACATCTGGTGGCTACAGAGAGAGGGAGGACACAAGCAGACACTGACTGAAGGCTTTCTGACTTTGTTATTAGAACTCAACATAAGGCTTGATGGGGGTTTCAAACTGTACCACATTGAAGACCAGTCATGAACATGTACTCTCCCCATGTTTACCTCATTTATATCAACACAGGTTAGGGACATTAGATACATCTGTTAAACTGACATAACAACGGTTAGCTGCCAGGTTCACTCTTCATATCCCACATGGGCATCATTTCTATTGGTAACCGTGGTCCTATTGGAAGCTACGTTCAATAACTCACTCTTTTAAGGTTCTTTCATGGCGATGAGTTAGTCAGTCATCAGTCAGTGTATCCATTGGATTTAAATTGTTGTGAACATTAATTACGTTTTTGGTAACCAATATCATCACTAGAATAACAAGAAAGTTCCCCAAGACCCAAGCAGCTCGGGACCAAAGGCACCAGAGCTCAATTGTTAAATATTCACAAAATGACACCAACGATGTTGTAGCTAGCACACAGACTTTTACAATAAGGTTCAGAATCCTACCATTAAAGTGGCAATAGACTGTCTTGCTTTAACTTATCACTATGCAGTAAATGTTAATGACACAATGTAGTGACTATAGAATAATGACACCGTCAGCGTTTAGAGTGGTTAGCCTTGCTTCACTTTGCAGTTGTGTCTGCCACACAGGTCCTGTGCATGAAGCTCAGTAGTTGTGTGGGTTGCATTGAGGGAGAGACTGGGTGCTGTTGACAGCAGAGCCGTGGACTGAAATGATTTACAATATAATGCATTTGAATGTATTTCTTGTTTTTTCCCTGATGGTCTGAAGAAGTTGCTAAATTTGCCACTAGTAGTAGGCAGTGAGGAACATGGAGAGCAATCCAGTGGTCTTTGCCACTTGGAAACGCTAGGTTGAAAAGGTGTCTATGGCCACTTTAAATGCAGCGCTGTATAAAAGGAATGAGTGGACACACAGCATCTGAATGTGTGATGTACAGCTAGTGTTCTGTGAAGCAGAACTAGTCGGTATACATGTTGTTATGACTGAAGTATATTGACCCTTTCAGGTGGTTGGGTAGACTCTTCTACTACCTACCTCGCCAATTCAACATTTGTACAGTTTGTGATACAACTTTAAAAAAATAGTCATTTGTGGAAAATAATAATCAAAGTAAAAATGGTACCATTTCCTCCAAGAGGTTTACGTTTAAGATTATTAGCATCTTTCTAATGCAAAAACAAAAGTGAGAAAAACATGCACACGAGTCATCATATTCAGTGTGTTACCATGAATGAACATCATCTTGGGGCAGTCTTTGAGGACCAGGTCAGTGATCCCACAGTTGGTCAGAGTGATGCCCACCAGGTTCTTACTCTTCAGAGACAAAATCTGCATGAGCAAAATCATCTCACTATGTCAATTATACGAACAAAGGATACACAGTACACAACATGTGCATCCTGGCTCAATGGAGCTCACATGACACTGCTTCTGCTGACTAAAGGCATTTAAAAACAGAGCAATCAATCAATGCTTGGCTGTTCCTGCCTATGGGGCGTGAATGTATGTTAGTCGTGATGGGCAGGTGGAACCTTGCATGGTAGCTCCTGTCATCAGTGTACCAGTGGATGTGAATGGGTGAATGATGACATGGAGTGTTAAAGAGCTTTGAGTGGTCACTAGAAAAGAGAAATACAAGTACAGTCCATGTACCATTGATTCCATTGTTAAGACTTCTGACCTAAAGTCTCTCCCTCTCAGCCCCAACTGCAACACTTTGGCTCCCCCAGGGGATGAAAACTATTTCGAAAATCTTGTCCATCTTTGTCACAGGTTTCCTATGAGAACTGTATTACATACGATGTACAGTGCACATACATGCAGAACATATTCACCATTAACCAACAACACCTTTTAACTGTGATCAACAGTGACGATAAGACTATAATGTCTCAGTGAAAACAAATGTCTACAGATATGAGTGTCTGTGTGTGTGTGTACCTGCACGTGGTCGTCCTCAGTGACTGGGTCTGAGGTGCTGGTTGATTTGTCAGCCATTCGTTTCCTCCTCACTGCTACTCGAGGCCTGGCTCTGGACAGCTCTTAACAACATAGGCGGCAAAAATATCACCTTCAACATTAGAAAAGTAAGCAGCACTGTCCAACGAACAGCTGAGGGCAACTTTCAATGCAGCAGAACCAGAGATCTTTAAAAATAAAAATAAAAAGATCTAACACATTCTTCTTCCTTGTCAAAAGCAGACACCTAAATTACCCACAAGGCAACTCAACTGCAGACAGTTCCGTGGTACATTCGGGTGCGTTATGCTATTACTGAAGCAGCCAACGTAGCCTCAAGCAGAGATGAGGAGCGAGCGACAGCCGTCTGGTTTTCAAACCGGTCTTCAGACCTAACCAACACTGACTCAAGTGGCATCACTTGAGAGAGCTCCCTCTGGATACACTAAAGGCTTTACACCACATTTTTCCACATATGCAGAGCAACTGTCCAACACTACCTTCAGTGGAGCTTCCCTTACAGCAACTACTAGCTCAAGGTAGCACTAAAATATGACTTTATGGCAATACCACTCACATTTTACATACATACACATATACACACACACATACATACACACACACACATACACGTACACACACACGTACACGTACACACACGTACACACACGTACACACGTACACACACATACATACACACACGTACACACACATACATACACACACACACACACACACACACACATATATACATACACACACACACACACACACACATATACATACACACACACACACACACATATATATACATACACACACACACATATATATACATACACACACACACATATATATATATACACACACACACATATATATACACACACACATATATATACACACACACACACATATATACATACACACACACATATATACATACACACACACACATATATACACACACATACATATATACACACACATACATATATACACACACATACATATATACACACACATATATATATACACACACACACACATATATAGACACACACACACATATATAGACACACACA
>NW_022280207.1:102507-115007 GCF_004355925.1 Anarrhichthys ocellatus | reverse complement strand
TGCAGGATCGGGTCAAAGGCCGTCTGGGAACAAAGTCCTCATCTCTGGCCTGACCCTGCTGTGAATGGTAAACGTTGGCAGAGGCTGATCCAGGAGGGGCAGGTTGTCTCTCTCCCTGTCCAGTCAGCTGTGCTGGTCTCCTAGAAGCATGGTTTACAGCAGCACCCCTGGGCTCCAGACTGTCTGCACAGGCAGGACCGGAGCTCTGCCTCAGCCCAGTCTCTCTTGTGGAACTGTCCCCAGACTGTGCACCAGAGGGGCCTTCTGTGCTGTCATTAGTCCTGCCAGTTCCTGTCGCTCTGTCAGTGGTTGTGGTTGCTCTATGGCTGGTCCCCACCACCAGCCTCCCACATCCACCCACCGGCCTGGATGTGGCTGCTCCAACCCTGCCCACCGATCCAGTCACTGGCCTCACCCCAGTCCTTGCTGCTACCCCAGCACTCCCAGCGCCCCGTACTGGACCACTGTCAGCCCCAGGTCTTGCAGCAGTCTCCACAGCCTCAGTGGCAAATCCTTTCACGCTAGTCCTCCTGCTGTTTTCAGCAGCAGCCTTCATGTCGGCCTTGATCTGTTCACTGGTCACCTGACAGCTCTTCTCACAGCTGCTTTCCAACACCCGAGTCTTTGTCTGTTCTACCGAGACCGCCACTGATGCAGCCACATTGTTGCCCCGCCTCAGAGGAGTCTTTCCTTTACCTGGAAACACACACACTTATGTTACACTGGTGAGCTGAACCGAGCTCTTGTGCTTTTCATAGTCTTTACGTACGTACGTGTGTGTGTGTGTGTGTGTGTGTGTGTGTGTGTGTCAGCACACTATTGAACAAGAAAGGAGCGACGTTATACTCGCACATAGGCCCTCATACTGTAGCTGTTGTGTTTCTGACCCCCTGTCTACAGTGCACCCACAACCCAATAAGACATGTTGTGAGTGGCTGCTGGATGCGTTCTGTGTTGTGTGGACACCTTCTGCACAGGAAGTTGGCTGCTGCAAACAGGAAGCTGGCATTAGCCTTGAAACCAGGCCTTCCTCTTCCTCACTGTCGGAGTCTGAGATGACCAGCGGGGGCTTCGGAACAGTGGCACCAGCTGGTCTGCACTGCTGGACTAAACCACTGGGACCTGGGGGGGGTGGGGGTGTATCAGCAGACATCAACAATAAATAAGGAGAGATTATCAAATGGGGAGTAAGAGTGTAGGAGCAACCTCTGCTTATTCTACAAGAAAAGAGCAGCTCCTAACCTGCTTGCTCCTCATCAGGAGGTTGTGGTGCTCCAGCTGGACAACTGGGCCCTGGAGCCACATCAGCCCCTTCAGCTCTCACCTCCCCTTCTGCTCCTTTCAACTCTATCTGAGGTCCAGCCTCCATGCTCTCCTGCTCCAACATCACCTCCTCCTCCCCCTCTTCCTCTTCCATCCCGTTTACCTCCACTGGTGCTGTGAAAACAAACTTAAACTTTATTTTTTATCATATCATAAAGCCTCTGCCTTTAACCCATCCTAAGCATTCGGAGAAAAGGGCTCATGTGATGGGCCTAGAGCAGTGGTTCTCAACTGGTCTGGCTGCGGGACCCACCATCACCCCTTAATGACAAGCCACGACTATATTGAAGAAGTCTAGTAGTAACGTCTCTGTGTAGTCAACAACTGCCAAATCAAATAAAGAAAATACACATCAATTATATTTTAACAATTATTATTCGCAGTTTTCAAATTGAACTGGATGGATTATAAATAATACATAGAAATACATGAATAAATGTTCTTCTCATTTCAAGTAAAACAACGGCTGGATTAATAAATAAATTACGTAACGAAATTCATTTTAGAAAAGTTATTTTCACTGAAATGCCCTGCAGCTTTAAATTCAGTGTGAAGTGAAAAAGCCACGATATTGTATTTTTCTCATCTTCTAAAAAGAGAATTTAGTGTTGCAAGAATTCACCTCTATGAGTCTGGTCTCTCTGGTCATTTCTCTCTTTTGCAGATCATTCTATGATTTGACTTACTCAACTCTCACTACAACAGTCCTGCTCTGCTGTCTCTATCCTCGTCTCTCCCCCGTGTGTCACGGTGTGTGTACATCTCACTCAAGTCAGGAAACTTGTCAGAATACCCATATTTGATTGGCTGAGCTGCAACACGTGATGTGATTCACAACGCACTGGTCGGTGTTTTTCCTAAACCGCTGAACAAGTGCCGTAAATGCTGGAATAATTCCGCTGCATAAAAAAGGCCCTTCAAAATAAAATCACAACATTTTTTTTTTGTCAGGCAAAGGCCCGCGACCCACTGAAAACGGGTCCGCGACCCACTTTTGGGTCACGACCCACCAGTTGAGAATATCTGGTCTAGAGAGCAACTTTGGGTTCAGTGTTCAAGTTTCCCAGACAGGATTCAGGTGCGCTTCTTTTTGCAAAACTGCAATATTTCCCCTTGCTATGTTTCTATGGAAAATGTGAAAAATTAAGGGTTGGAAGTACTTTAGAAGCCAAGATCCATGATGTTGATTGCTGCTGCTCCGCTGACTAAGAATGCAGATGGGACTTGCCGTTGTTCTGCTGCTGCTGCCGTCTTTGGTTGTTGATGTTGTTGTTGACGACAACAGGTGGAGGAGCAGGAGGCAGGTTGGCCTCATTGTTGTGGTGGTGATGGTTGTTGTTGTTGTCATTGTCATTGTTGGAGTTTTGGTTGCTGACCAATGCTGAGGACACACCAATACCAGTTCCTGCACTCAGGCCCACCCTGGCACAGCCCTGTCACACACACATGATATGCAGAATATGCATCAACACATATCCTAACTTTATTACGCAGACTAGGCATCAGCCACATATTAACAACCCACATCCTCTACTGTTGTTTTTAAGTAGAACATTCAGTGTCTCTGCTAATAATGACATCAACTCAGTTATGGAGACTCAGTAAAATAGTTCTGTTGATACTAAGTGGGCACACAACAGAACTGATCAGGCACTCACGAGACAATGGCGGCGGGTAAAGACAAAGTTTATGAGCTGAAGTGCGAGCAAGCGTTTCAATTATCCTGGAAACCTGGATTCTGGAGTTTAGTTGGATGACTTTAGAGGAAGTGGGCGAAACTCCAGATTCAACTTTTCCTTGAAGCAAAATGCGGTCAGCATATGCGAGATAAATACAAGAGATGGTTGACGTTGCTGTGAGTGTCTGAATACCTTGGGGGGTTCTCTAAACATCTGGTCCAGACAGATAAACTCCAGACTGGGCAGTAACTCTATGAACTGGGAGAAGGATTCCAGTTTGATAGCATGACAGCGAACCAGAGTGAGATCAACGAGGCGACTCCATCTGGACTGATCTGAGGACAGAAACAAAACAGGCAGAACATGACTAATTGCTTATCAAGCACCCTTATTATTATTATTATTATTATTATTATTATTATTATTATTATTATTATTATTATTATATAGAGAAAGGGACATATGGACATTAATATTCAGGCCATGTGTGGCAGAAGCTAGTGTGAGTGAGGACATTAATATTCAGGCCATGTGTGGCAGAAGCTAGTGTGAGTGATGGCGAGTGTGTTTTACCTGTGATCCAGTGGTGAGGGTTATGCAGGTGAGGACAGTTGTAGATGAGCAGGTATTTAATATTAGTGAACACCTCGTTCACCACCTTTATCCCGATATCTGTGATGATGCCGGGGTTCTCAATGACATCAGCCAGACCGTACTTCACCAGCTCCGAATGACTCAGCTTACCTGCATTTATCAAACACAAGGCTGTACATTGTTTTGAACACACCTGTAAACCAAAGTGAGACTGTGAAAGCAAACCAAGCCACACGCTGTCACGGCTGGTACAGAAAAGTGGATCAAGTACAGGAGGATTGCTCATTTCTGTCGGGAAGGAAACATGCCTGGTGGACATATTTCACAGAAGGAACTAACATTGCAGCAGGAACTCATCCACGTATCCCAGATGAAGTGTCTCAAACTGAGGAAACTCTAGTTCAGCCATTTTGAGAGCTGAGAAGACTCCGTCTTTAGTCAGTGAAGGCTGGATGCGCAGCTCATGAAGCCTGTTAAACACACAGACATCATGAAGTAAGTATCTGTGTTGGTCCTACTAGGCTGACAACATCTTCTGCTGTTAAGTCAAGTTAAGAACACCTGGCTGAATGCTGAGCTTTCTCTCATGAATGTTGTTTGTTTACAAGAATAAATGTTATAGAATATGGATATCAAGATAATGCTGTGGTAAGTATTCTGACAATACTGCCCGCATATATTGTTGACACAAACTGCCCATGAGGCCTTAACGAGCTCACATACTGCAAGTATCATTCTTACTTACTACATGTTTACTCTTTACTCTGTTCAGTGACTGAACAGTGTCTCCAACATTTGCCCACAAGATGAACCCCTTTGCATTTTGCTTTAAACATGGACCCTCAGTTAGTTTCAGGAATTGATGACTGGCTGTGCACCTGCGAGCAGCGGTGATGATGAGGTAGCCCAAGTCCACTTCCAGAGCGTTCTTACAGGCTCCAAACACAATTGTGTGGAGGTTCCGAAATCCTCCTGGGGGTACACATACACAGTATCACAAAGAACAAACACTTAATCAAAAAGGAGAAAAAAATGAAATCACAATTGGTATGTAGCGATGCACTGATCAGAACCCGCCACATCAATCTCATAAATACGGGTTTTTTGGCCGGTCAAATTTACTGGAGGTCAACCGATAGATTTTTAAACAGGCCGATATTATGATTGATTGGAGCAGGAAAAAAAAAATCAGGAGAGGAATAATCGGCCGATACCACTAGCTAAACGTGAGAGCAGTCACAGCAGTATTTGAGGAAAATCACAGACGATGAAAATATGCAATCAGGTCGTTTTGAAAAAACCCGATTGCATATTTTCATCGATGATGCTCAGCAGTGAAACTTAATATCACACTACGATTGTTATACTTTGTAATTAATCTGCGATTCACATGCGTGCTAACCACGGGGGGGGGGGGGAAACAGGACAAACGCATCATCTCCTCACCTGACCGCCAACTGTCCTCCACCACGTGTTGGATCAGCCCTCCCAGGAAGGGAACTCTCACCAATTCCAGCTGCTCCAGGTTCCGGGCTGATGCTAACCCAGTAACCAGGGGAACATATTTGAGGGAGTTGGTTGGTCCTGCACAGTTCCGCATGACAAAGGTTCTCAGGCTCACACACAGAAAGTCCTTAAACGGCTGTGGTTTGGTGAGACGGACCCATTTCAGATAAAGGTGGCGAAGCATGGACACACAGGGGATCTCTGGGACATTCACACCTGTGAGAAACAATCACCATGTGATGTTCACCAATTCAGCTGTGCAGGTCTACAAATTAGTAGTGACACAGCAAGGCCCCCCAACAGGACCACTCATCACCCATGCACTAAGAGGATGGAGCTGCTTTACATCCAGTACTGGGGATTGGTTATCTGTTGTGGTCCTACTCACCCACTAGATGCAGCGTCTGGATCTTTGCAGTTATGGGGATGGTCAGTTTGTTCTCAGCAGGAATGGGAAACGCTCCGTTACGGTTACGGAACTTTCCCAGTATATGAACCTGGGGCATGTAGTTCCATATGGCTTCCACCAGCTCCAGATGGGATGTCTCCACCCCCTGAAATAGGCTCAAATAAGGTTATTTGATCATAATTCATGGTCCACTTACTAGCTTTTTTCCCTCAACCTTATCTTGCAGTTTTCATAAGTAGATAGTGTGTGTTAAGCTGTAATGGCCATAGTTGAATCAAATTTTGAAAAAAAATGCATGGATATTTGAATGAATTCATTTGAATCCCACCCTGTTATGGTTATAAGTGATGGAATCACTGCTCTCTGGCAGGAGGCTGCAATCCACATAATGACTGCTGCTGTCCTAATCAATAAGAATACAGCTCTTCCACTTCAAAAGAAACATACATTTTATGCATTTCTACTTTATTTTATGTTTCATGACTTTTGCATTGGGTGTATTGTTTTGCACCAAATCACCAAGAGGAACTTCTTGTATGTGCAAACCTACTTGACAGTAAAAGTGATTGTGAACCTCGTTATGTTGTTTACAAGTTGGATAGCTCAATAAGAAGGCAACAAAGTCACTGACTGAATGGACCAACAAACTCAAGAGGAGCTACAGTGCATCCGTTACTACAAGAAGGCTGATCTCACTACAGGCTAGAGGATGATCACAAGCCTGTGGTTCAAGGACTGAGCTGTTATATGCCACAGAAAACCAAGAGTATGCAGCTTTGTAATCAAGAAACACAAGAGCACAACCACAGAGGAGGAACCAATCAGTGGTACGGCTGTTAGTTGGATTGAAAACGGTGATGTAGAAGTGCACCTTGCTGCAGTAGGATATCGTTCTCACACAACTTACTGACCAGTATATTGGGACAGGCTTGTAGTGCCTCCAGGACTCCGGGTATACTGAAGGCCTCGTAGCCTCGGACTCGTCTCCTCTCCAGGTATCGAGGGTGGAGGCCGTATAGCTGCTCCAGATCTGGCATTTTCTTCAAAAGGAGCAGAAAGCTGCCGTCTGTAAAGCCTAACACAGAAAACACAAGAAACTCAATCAGGTTGGTTTCACAATACGTGTAGTGCTTTTCACAAAGGCCTCAGCTTTGCACTCAAGAATCAAAAACACCTCTGAAATAAGCTGCTGATGTACGCAAGTAGTAAATACACTCATCGGTACGACACCGTCACCCCCTGCTCTACAACATCAACTCATCCTCACCATCTGACCCCAGAGAGCTGCTCCACAACCAGTGGTCAACCTCTCCAAAGCCCCTTCCACACATATGCACTGCAACCCTGAACCTATGGTGACATCCCTCAGATGAGCTGCATGTGAGAACACACATGTTGGCATCATTTGGACCGGACACTAAACACCCTTTACCCTGTGTAGTTGTGTGAATAGAGCAATCATATGTATACAACCAATGTGTTTTTGATTCAGTGTAAAACACAAGTAAACGTCCTGCATTAAAACCAATACATAAGTAAAAGTATTAGTATCAAAATATACTTAAAGTAAGGAAAGTAAACCTATACTCATTATGTTGTCTGACCAATTTCAAATCACAGATTTGTGGTAGGCCTATATCACTGGATTATAGTTATTGATCGACTGTGTTCTCTCTGGATTTTGGATTATTCTCAGCTCTCAGCCACTGCTTACAACGCTCTGCATTCTTTTCTGGCAACCGATAACTCACTCCACAACCATGTAGTTCACACTTTGACTCCTTAAACCCGCTTACATGCTACTTGACACCCCAATAACACACTTTTTGCAGCCAAACAACTCCTCCTCCGGTATCACGCGTAGAGCCCACAGATTACCACAGGTCTGTCTCTCTGGTCATGGACCACCGATTTCACAATTATTTGCACTTTTCTACTGCATTGACCGTCTAGTTTCATGAAACGATCATCTTTCCAGCAGTAAAGAACTAGTTTATTAGTTGATTTATATTTTGTATTAAATATCTGAATCTGCAAAGTAGACCAACTTGTAACTAATTCCTTAAACAAATGCAGAGAGGTTAAAAGTACAATATTTGCCTCTGAGATGTAGTGGACTAGTCATATCAAGTTACATGAAATGGAAATAACCAAGTGAAGTACAAGTACCTCAAAATTGCACTACAGTTACACATTTCTGTGCCAATAAAAATAAGCCAACCAATAAAACAATGACTTTTGCTCATGCAATAAACGGATTTTCTCTGACTTCAACATCATAATTCTGTTCAAACCGTCACACAACAATATGAATTTTAAGCGACTGATCTCGTGCTGGGCAATATAACAATATTAGTCTGGTGATAGGAGACTAGAGATCCTCTGAGATTGAGAGTGTGGTTTAAAGGCTGCATTACAGCAAGGTGATGGTACTTTATTAATTTACCAGACCGTTCTAGTGGCTCCATTATTTGCCTTTACCCACATAGTCATTATATCCACATCACTGATGATTATCTACCAAAGATCTATTTTGTGAAAGCACCAACAGTCAACCCTACAATATCGTCAAAAACATTGTGAGCTTTGATTTTCTCCATATGGCCTAGCCCTACATTAATCCATTTGCCCTCACAGCATGGTGCCCTGTTTGACAAGTGGAGTTGGAGTAAAACAACCATGACGATGATCGTGCGGCAATGTAATGCATGGAACACTTCATGTTGGCCTCGGAGTTTAGTTTTTGTCCAAACAGAGTATTTCCAGTAGGTGACAACACGTCTGACACAAACAAACTGCTGTTGTGTGCTACATGTGTGAAAAGGACACTCCAAACATGTCCTGACACGATTGTCCACAGTTCAAATTAGAAAACGGCTCAGGTTTCCCCAAACCACTTCCCTCTTCTGTTTCTGCAGTGGCTAGCGGCTTCCTGCTGTGGCTCACATCCAGCTCAAGACTAATGAACCACTAAGTCTTTGTCTAAACACTCTGGCAAGACCATGATGCTCTTCTGCCTCTGGACGACTGGCCGCCCCCCCACCCAGAGGACCCTGTGATCTCATCACAGTGAAAGCTCTTCTCTGTTCTGGTCCTATGGACTTGCATTTATATAGAGCCTTTCTAGTCTTCTGACCACTCAAAGTGCGGCACACTACATGTCAACCCCATTCATACACACATTCATACATGGCAGAGGCTGCCATGCAAGGTGCCAACCTGCCCGTCAGGATCTAAACTAATCATTCACACACCGATGGCCCAGCCTTAGGGAGCCTTTGGGGTTCACTTTCTTGCCCAAGGACACTTCGACCCGGACTGGAGGAGCCAGAGATCAAACTACCGATTAGCAGATGACCAGCTCTACCTCTAATCCCCCACTGAAGTCAGGAGAGCAGAGTCCCTGCTCGTCTTTCACCACAGGCTGAAAAGCACCTTTTTAGACTGCACCTCCACCAGAACACGGAACATGCGTGTTTGCTAGGGACGCCCTGGTTGTGTCCTTACCTGAAGGCATGTACTCCCACCAGCGACCAGCACATAGATCCACTACCTTGACCACTCGCAGGTACAGAGTCACAGCTTCCCGAAGCTTTCTGGACAGACACTCCATACACATGATGTCCTTCATGGGAAGGTACCTACAAAACAAAACATGGTTCAAACTTTCAGAACCTCTTGCATCGTAGGGTTGGGTCAATGTCTAACTCTTATTTCTGTAAAGTCAACCATGGTAGGTTTGGATCATATGACGATACATACCCTGAGATGATACACATTTGTCAACGGTCAGAGATTTGATAATACTGTTAATGCTTTAGTAGCTGTCCCTCTAATATCTCTGGGTTTATTAGACTACTGTGGCAGCATTGCAAATCAATAAGCAGGACAGCTGTATGATTTTTGCATCAATGTGATGAAGTACCTTGACTTTTCAGGTATATTAGACAATTATATTCCACTAAAGGGAAAATTACAACTGTGATGTCCTTACTTGTTTCACCCATGGTGCTGACATCCTACTCATGGTAATGTTCATGCAGGTTGAATGACAATAAAAACACATACATACTGTAGAACCTCACACGGCCCTAGAGTCAAATGTAAAGTATGACATGGAGGTGGAGGGCAATGTACCTGAATATGTGACAGAGGACTTCATGGGACAGCTCATTGATGTAGTCTTTGGGCTCACTTGGTCTCAGGACCAGCTCCCCTCCACAGCTGCCCACTACAGGCTGGAGTTTAGAGGCCTTCTTCCTCGGACCCATCACTTGTGTGTCACTGCCCAGGCTTATACACACACACGCACACACTCTTCCTCCCTCCTGCAGGAGGCTCTATTTCCCAAGCATGAACCTTAATTCTGGACACAACATCACAGAGGAAGACAGGTTAATGGGAGAGAGGGAAGAGGATACAGAGACAGGGGCCGCTTGGCATTGGCCTTATTTTATCATGCGTCATCGCTCCTCAGGTGACCTGGAAATTGATCTGGTCTGCCATCATTAAAGATGTCTCAACTATTTTTTTCTGCCGGGAAGAGGCATAAGCGTGAACATCCTTCATGGAAATCTTTCATCAGACAGACACACTCCATATCGTATACATTTCATACCCCATATTTGAATTATCTGTTGAAGGAATCTCAACATTTGATGCTCAAAATCCACGTGGGTTGGGTAGAACTATACATTTTTAAATGAGATGTATTTATTACATACATCATTTCTACTTACCCTCAAACATTTAGGTCACTAAATAAGTTTGGCACTCATCATAACCTGGATCATTAAATTCATTTGCTAACAGAATATCAATGAATGCCAACACAAACATTGAATACATAAAGAACACCTCGTCAGTTGCCGGACACTGAACTTTGTTTACCTGCTACTCAGTAACTTGATGTACTTTATATCTAGGCAGATTTCCTGTGAAACAGTTTGTGTCATAATAACATTAAACACGAAGGGATTTGAGAAGCTCATCTTACGGACGAAAATGTGTGTGTGTGTGTGTGTGTGTGTGTGTGTGTTCATACTAAGCAACGGTAGCATCAGTGCTGAGAGTCTATGTTACACATTTCTAATGATCCCTCGTCAGTTAGTAAAGATACAGTACAAACGCACTGGACGCTTCGTGAATGCACGTAACGTCAGCAGGCGTATCTGTCGAACGTTTCAGCAGTTGCACATGTCAACGAGAGTTTGGTTATCACGCTAGCACGAGCTACTTGGTGGAAGTTCTAAGCCTTAGGTGGTCACTCACGTAACTTCCCAGATGCTTCCTTTCAAGGCTACTGTGTGTCGGGGAAACCTAAAAGGAAAACAGCTCCCCAACGACGGTGCTAAGGTAACACTGTATAGTAAATGCATGTCACTTCCGCTTGGAAGCTTTCAGCAAAACCACAAAAAAACATAAACAACATTATATGTGGTTGTTAGCCAACTGACGAACAGCAGTACATCTGTTCACAAACAAGTGAACGTTACACGTTTACTTACAATGTGAGAACTACTTTAAAACGGAAGAAGCCCCGTTAGTCCACACCTGTCACACACGTTTTACGTTATCATGCTGTAAAGTTTAACCTGGTCTTTGTCAAAGCTAGCTTACTTGTTAGCATAGCTGCAGCGAACATTCTATACAGAGACAAAACCACTAAACTAAACAATACAGCAAGCACACTGACTAAAACTGCATGGCTTCTAACAAGGTCTTTAGCAATGGTGCTAACCTACCGGCATTTTTGGATCAAAGCCGCTGTGTTGTTGCTCTTCAGCCATCCTGTGACTACAGCAGATTTGCTAGAGTTGCGCTCTATCAGTTCTTCTTCTTCTTCTTCTTCTTCTTCTTCTTATTTTATTCTTCTTCGTTGTGCTAATTAACGGTGTCGGCGGACCGCAAACCAACGTAAAATGTGCATGCCGCCATCTACTGTATCGGAGTGTCTGGATTCATGACAAATGTTCCCTGAAGTATATGTAAACGATGAAACCTCGATGAAAACCGACGTTAGTCATGGAGCTCCACAAGGTTCTGTGCTTGGATCAATCTTGTTCACCTTATATATGCTTCCTTTAGGCAATGTTATCAGAAAACACTTTAATTGTTATGCAGATGATACTCAATTATATCTATCAATGAAACCAACCAGCTCACTAAACTTCAAGCATGTCTTAAGGACATACAAACCTGGATGACCTGCAACTTCCTGATGTTAAACTCAGACAAAACTGAAGTTATTCTACTAGGCCCAGAACACCTCTGAAATCAGTTATCTAGTGATATAGTTTCTCTAGATGTCATTGCTCTGGCATCCAGCAGCACCGTAAAGAATCTCGGAGTTACCTTTGATCAGGATTTGTCTTTTAACTCCCTGATATAACAAACTTCAAGGACTGCCTTCTTTCACCCACGTAACATTTCAAAATTTAGGCACATCCTGTCTCAAAGCGATGCAGAGAAATTAGTTCATGCATTTGTTACCTCTAGACTAGATTACTGCAATTCCCTATTTTCAGGCTGCTCTAATATGTCTCTTAAATCTCTCCAGTTGATCCAGAATGCTGCAGCTCATGTACTAACAATAACTAAGAAAAGAGATCATATTATTCCTGTATTAGCTTCTCTGCACTGGCTCCAAAATCTAGAATATAATTTAAAAATCTTCTCCTCACCTATAAAGCCCTAATTGGTCAGACACCATCATATCTTAAAGAGTTTATAGTACCATATTACCCCACTAGAGAGCTGCGCTCCCTAAATTCAGGGTTACCTGTGTTTCCTAGAGTCTTAAAAAGTAGGATGGGAGCCAGAGCCTTCAGTTATCAAGCTCCTCTCCTGTGGAACCAGCTTCCCGTTTCAGTCCGGGGGGCAGACACACTCACCACATTTAGGAGTAGGCTTAAGACTTTCCTCTTTGATAACCCTTATAGTTAGGGCTGGTTCAGGTTTATAGTTAGGGCTGGCTCAGGTTTATAGTT
>NW_022280207.1:83556-102107 GCF_004355925.1 Anarrhichthys ocellatus | reverse complement strand
GGCTGGTTCAGGTTTATAGTTAGGGCTGGTTCAGGTTTATAGTTAGGACTGGCTCAGGTTTGCCTTGGACCAGCCCCTAGATAAGCTGCTATAGGCCAAAACTGCCGGGGGATTTCCTAGGATACACTGAGCTCATCTCTCCTCTTCTCTCTCTCCTTCTGTATGAATTCATGTCTCATTCATGCTCATTACTAATTTTGCTTCTTCCCTGGAGTCTTTGTTCTTTCTCGCCTCGCAGGTTTCCATGGATCGTGGTATTATCTGGATCCTGGTCCTTCCTCCCGCCATGGCCCTGCTGACGCCCACTGCTATTGCCATTTTGCTATCACTCTAAACAGTACAATGCATATCATTCATATTTACAATTTGCATTCCTTTAGTCTGCTGCGTGAAAGTGTTTATCGTTGCCATGGGCAACAAGTACCAACTGAAGTTAGCCCGCATTAGCTTGTTAATAAAAACGAGTAGCCATACTATTACAATTTGGCCTTTTTTTACAAAACTAATTACAACTACCAACAGTCATGCCTTCAATGACCTTAATGTATTGTCACATAATGTCAAATAACGACAAATAAAGACTAAACTACTGCGGAATCCGCTCCGAATCACGGGCAGGTGCCACAAGAAGCTAGTGGCAGCTGAACTTGCAACAGGAAGTGCCTCTACTAGCTGCCGCTGCCACGTTTTGAGCTTGCCCTTTCTCGCAAAATCTCAAAGAAGAAGAAGAAGAAGAAGAAGACTGATCGAGGAGTTTGTATTTAAGAATGTACACAGGCACCCTGCTAAAGCTAATATCTGTCATTTCTTCCCGACTCTAAACAACAGATGAACTGATTGTTATTGTGAAGGGGAACATAATGATGTGTGTTAGTGAATAGTTCTTATGCTACAGTAGGCCTACTTTTTTGTTTGATATAAGCCTACAGAACCTTTAAAAAAAGATACATGAACAAATATTCATGTATTACTAATTTTTAACAATCCCAGTTTTCCTGCTGATGAACTTACATAAGTAACTTGATTAATATCTTTGTCAAAATACATCCACAAAGTAATATGATTTAACAGACTACCCTTCTTTTATATTTTAAAAGATACCAATTTTAATTTTCAAACATTTTAAATTGGACAAAACTATTACATTGTTACATTTCAAATTGACTCACTTATTCATTTAGCTAAGTCAAAAAGATTATTTTTATTTTTCCCTCCCCTATATTTTGTTGTTATTCTTATCCTATGAAATATATTTACTACAACTTTTATAATGAAGAACTGGAACATGCGGTTTAGGCAATGTAATCGGTGTATTACGTTTTCTCAATAAAGTTGAAAAAAAAAACAGAAGCAAAACGGAATCACAATTGACTGTGATTGGCTGAGAGGTGACCAATAGGAGGTTGACAGAAGGGGTGTGTGTGTGTGTGGGGTCGGCAGCAGTGTGAACAGTGTTGCAGAATGTTTGGAAAACTTTTCATCTCGCTGTTTCTCCTCTTTATTTTCTACAATGACCCTGCTGGCGCACAGAAGAAGAAAGAGGTAACATGCCTTCAATATCATAACGCGCAGAAAGTGGACAGACTTTGGGCGAAATATTTCCAAAGTTGTCTCGTCCGTGTCAGTCTAAAGCTAAGCTAACAGCAACCAGAAATGAGCTAACGTTAACGTGTGGTTGTGGCACTAACGTTGAGTAAATAATTAGTTTACAACTAATTTAATTTTTCTCGACACTGATTCCTCATTGCTAGCAGTGGTTGTAGACTTGTTGTTACACCACACGTCTGAAATCCAGAGAGTGGAGACACTTTTAAAGACTCACTCAACGTTAGCTAACTAACACGGCAGCAAGCAGGAGCCGTGCAGGAAGTGCAGACTGCTCCGACTAGTACTTCCTGTCTACTACCTACAATGGTACTCTCTGCCAGATGTACACTAACATCTGCTGATTCTCTTTTTCTCAATAAGATAGCTTCATTCAAGTCTGTTTTTATTATATATAAATATAAGTCGCATTGATAAAAGTTAGTCCTTCACTGCATAGAATATAACAATGGGAATTGTCCAGTGGTACCTTACCCCATCATTTGAATATTCAGGAAGTGAAACTGTCAGAGAAAAGCCTCCAATAGAAAATCAGGCCAGTCTGCATCAGGAATAAGACTTAAACTTCATTACTCTTACCAGCAATCATTCATATTTTCTAAATTGTGAGGATCATCACATGATGTGGACATGCGACTGTGGATCAGTGGTAGAACGGGTCGTCCTTCAATCAGAGGGCATCAAACCCCAATAGTCCTGATAGACTGGTGGCACATGTAGTGTTAAAGCACTTTGAGTGGTCATAGGACTAGGAAAGCGCTATACAACTACAAGTCCATTTACCATTTACATTATATAGACCGATCAAACATTCTTTATCTCAGTGTAAACGCCCCCAACAGTATAACCCATAACAGCGTGCACACGTATCACTGTGTCCACTTTACAAGAAGTCTTGCTGAAAAGATGCTCAGGCTTTTTACTCCAGAGGCTGCATTTGTGAACATGCAAGGTAATGGTGTGCTGAGTTAACTCCTTCATATGCACTGTCACAGCCCGGCTCTGAGACCGGGACAACAATGGAAGAAACATAGGCGTACTAAATGAAAAGGACATTTATTTTCCACAAAATACCCTGTGAAGATGTACAAAAGGTGTTCTCTATCATATTGTTAAAAGAGTCTGTTCACATGATGTGAAGAACAAAATGAAACCATAAAGGAGCTCTACACGTATAGATTGAGAAATACATTTGTTCTTTAGTATTGAACACTGCTGGTCACCTGTGGATTGGCCAGCTCCTTTAACACTTGTTAACTCTTTACATGAGTATAGTTTGTATTGCTGCATTCTTCTTATGTTTATGTGATTTTGAATTTGCAAACCAGCTTGCTTCCAAATGTTACCCGAGGGGTGAATCAACTATCTGGATTTAAATTGAATTTATTAGGAGTTTGAATGTATTTTACACGACATCTCAGTTTGTATTGTTCCGTCTTGGATGTAATGTGCACCCTGATCTAAAGTACTGTCACGATGGCTGCTAGCCTTTCTCTCTGCTCTACTGCTGTTGCATCCATCACCAGTAGCTGTCTGTGTGTCTGTAGACTCTGATGTCAGAGAAGGTGACTCAGATGATGGAGTGGGCCTCCAAGCGTTCAGTGATCCGGATGAATGGAGAGAAGTTCCGTCGCTTTGTAAAGGCTCCTCCCAGGAACTACTCGGTGGTCATCATGTTCACGGCACTGCAGCCACAGAGACAGTGTGGGGTCTGCAAGTAAGTAGCACAAGCAATAGGCTTTGCTGTTATTTGAATTCTTATCTGTGAATTGAAATGCATCTTTTCATTTCAGACAAGCTGATGAGGAGTTCCAGGTGCTAGCTAACGCCTGGCGTTATTCCTCTGCCTTCACTAACAAAGTCTTCTTTGCGGCTGTCGACTTTGATGAAGGATCAGATGTCTTTCAGATGGTGAGACATTTTCTGGTTCACCAAGACGGAAGTTATGCCTTTAGTTTTCTAACAGTTTGCCATCCATTCATTGACACCGAAACAAAAGCAGCGTGTCACACCAGACATCGGACCGGCTGATTCTCTCTCCACATTAGGAGAGCTAGTCAGCAAAGTGAGCTGCTTTAGTGTTTGCTTGGACTGCAGACCTTCAGTCTATGGGGACTTGGCTTTGGAAAGTGTGGACAGGAAGTGCCAGTTCTCCTCCTGGGCACTGCAGAGGTGCCCTAGAGCAAGGCACCGAACCCCCAACTGGCCATGGGCTCCATCACTCTAACATCTCACACTGCATGTCTATGGGTCCTGTTTGACGGTATTTTCTGTGTTTGTGTTGCAGCTTAGTATGAATTCTGCTCCGACCTTCCTCCACTTCCCAGCCAAAGGGAAACCTCGTAAGACGGATACCTATGAGCTGCAGGTCAGAGGCTTTGCGGCTGAGCAGCTGGCCAGGTGGGTGGCAGACAGGACTGATGTGCAGGTAATTGCAGAACATGCTGTTATGTGATCCGTCATTGTGTTTGCTATGACTAAATAATCCAATAACCTCGTCTCTGAACTTAACAATCACACTCTCTGAAGACTATAGACATGTTTGTCTGTTTTTCAGATCCGTGTCATTCGTCCTCCCAACTACGCAGGGCCTCTGCTGCTGGGCTTCCTCCTGGCTGTGATCGGAGGGCTGGCGTATTTGAGAAGACACAATTTGGAGTTTCTCTTCAACAAGAATGTCTGGGCCTTCTCTGCACTGGTAATAACAGCCAGCACACACACACACACACACACACACCACCACCAAATGAATACATGGAGGTTACTGTCCACCAAGCTTTTAAGAGTAGGAAGTAGACTGCTCCGACCTTAAAGTGTCTCAGCCAGAGAGCTCAAACACTCCTGTGGGCAACAAACAAAGCAGCGGTTTTCGGTATCTTCGTCCAACGGACTAACATGGACAATAAGTAGTGCCTCGTGCCTCCCTTCCCTCCAGCAGGGCCAGAAACACAGCCTGGGTCTCCGGCACCATGGTGTCGGTGTTTGCTCCCAGCGGAGCAGCCAGACGTAACTCTGCTCCTGGAGGAGGTGACGCTGCTGCCAGATGCAGAGCTCTCCTCCTCCCGCCGGAGCTTCCGACTGCAGGTTGAAGGCTACAGTGAAGCCTGATCTGGGTCTGTCCTCGGCAGGCTGTGTGCCACTGGTGGCCCCGATGGAGTCTGAGCTGAAGAGTTTAAGAGATAAGATAATCCTTTATTAGTCCCGCAGTGGGGAAATTCACAGGATCACAGCAGCAGAGTGGACAGTGTAACAAGATACAGAGTAAAAAACAAGAGCAACAAGTAATGTAAATAAGTAAGAAACAGTAAGAGTATCAACTAAGTCTAAAAGTACAAAATCCACAGTAACTAAGTACAACTAAAGAACTAAAATATTATATATACTGACCGGGTATTTTTATTGCACAGTGTAATTATTGCAGTGATTTCTTTAGTGTTGTTAGTGTTGTGTGTCTACTGGGAGCACAGCTGGTTGTGCAGCTTGACAGCAGCAGGAAGGAAGGACCTGCGGTACCTCTCCTTCACACACCATATATACATATACATGTCTATATGGTGTGTGAATCAGCCGGTGGCTGAAGGAGCTGCACAGAGCTGCCAGGGCGTCCTGCATGGGGTGGGAGGTGTTGTTCATCAGGATCCTCCTGTCTCCCACCACCTCCACCGTATCCAGTGGACACCCCAGCACACTGCTGGCCTTCTTGATAAGTTTGTTCAGTCTCTTCCCGTCGGCTGTCGAGATGCTGCTGCCCCAGCAGACCACTCCTTAGAAGATGGCTGATGCCACCACAGAAGAAGAAGGTCCTCAGGAGTGCTCCCTGCACTCCAAAAGTCCTGAGTCTCCTCAGCAGATGGTGTGCTCTGACTCTTTTTGTAAAGTGCGTGTATGTGGTCAGTCCAGTCCAGTTTGTTGTACAAGTGAACACCCAGGTACTTATAAGATTTTCTGGGGAACCTGCCTGATTTCATCTGATTTTGCGTGGGATCCGACCCACTGGCACCGTCTGCGGTTCTGTGCTGTATTTATTGATGTATTCATTATGAATCACTTAGCGAACACAATATGGAGAGGGCAGAGGAGGGTACCAGCATGTTGTAAAAACGTCCCGGTACACCAAAGAGTAACATGTAGAAGTGCTGGTGCTGCTACAGGTGAGTATCAACCCACTTCAAGTACTGACCTTATAAGTACCTGGTTTAACAAGGGTAATAGTAGCAAGTACAACAAGGCCTGAAGTTATGATGTATATAACAGAATGTCACGTTTGTGGATGGAAAGTCTCTCAGCCCAGTTCCTATGAATGAATATATGCTGATGATTATGTCGGTCTTGTTTTTTGTCTGTTTCAGTGCTTTGTTCTGATCATGACTTCAGGCCAGATGTGGAACCACATCAGAGGACCACCTTATGCACACAAGAACCCCAGCACCGGTCAAGTGGTAAGACAGAAACACACTATTCACATTCTATCTGCATCCCCATGGGCATATGTGAACTGAGTATCAGAATGGTGTTTAACTGTGTGTGTGTTTTCAGAGCTACATCCACGGCAGCAGTCAGGCCCAGTTTGTGGCTGAGACGCACATCGTCCTCCTCTTCAGTATCCTTTAAACTCTTACTCTTTGACAATCTAAACTAACCCAGAGTGTCGGCTCTGATCCGGTTGCACTGTTCTGTGATTTGTACAAGAGTAGGCTGAGTGAACGTTAGGCATCGCATGCATTCTTGTCTAAACCTTGACCCTGCGCTCAGATGCTGCTGTTACCATGGGAATGGTGCTGCTGTGTGAGGCCGCTACCTCTGACATTGACATTGGAAAGAGGAAGAGTATGTGCACACAGACTCATACTCTACATCAATGTTTAAATGTCCAAGTGTTTACTGGAACAGTTTGGACGAGGCCACCATACCATTATATCAGCAGCAGATAAACCAAAAGCTCCAAATGTTGTGAAAGAAAGTATGAGTAAGACCTTCTGAAGTCATCTTAAAACACACAGAACTAAATGAAGCTGTTTCAACAATCACCAACTGTGGTTTGGTCAAAATAAAGCCTTCATTTAGCGAGTTGCATGAGAATATGTTGTCGGTATAAAAGCAGCCTTCCAGTCTCCATGTGGTAGTATCTCTGTAGCTCGTGGTACTTGTAGTATCTCTGTAGCTCGTGGTACTTGTAGGAGGTTCTGGTAAACTTAGCCATTGATGATGAGAACGTTTGACTTAATGGAAGTATTCCAGTATATCTTTGGCTCTGTATTGACTTCTGACAGTTTATCACTAATGTAGAAAAGTAAATATAATAATTAGCTGAGGACCTTGATGAATATGAATAGACAAGCATGGATGTCCATTCATCAACACAAGCGCAGGAATGTACTATATATGTAGCCAAACTGGTGTGTGTGTGTGTGTGTGTGTGTGTGTGTGTGTGTGTGTGTGTGTGTCAGTCATGTGTGTAGCAGGTATTGGTCTGGTGATGCTGTTCTTCAGCTGGCTGCTGTCCGTCTTCAGAGCAAAGTACCATGGATACCCATACAGGTAGGGACAGGGAGACCTGCTTCCATTGGCTGATGTAATGGCTGCTCCGTTGACTTAACATCCTCTTGTCTCTGGTGCAGCTTCCTGATGAGTTAATGCTGACCAGCATCCTCCAGCTTCACAGCAAGTATGAACAGGAAGCTCCCCAAAGTGCTGTCAGCCAGCAGGGTGCTGCCCACGACAACGCCACATTTCTCTTTGCTTCGTCTTCTAATCTGTTGAGCCAAACGTGTGTGTCAGCGCGCACACACACACACACACACACACACACACACACTGTGCCTTCCATTACAAAGACTCAGAAAGCAATTCAATTGCCAACAACAGAGCCATCACCAGTGTGCATTGTAAACTGTCTTGTGCCAAAAGGTGTTTTCTACATGAGAACTTTGGAATGTTCTTCTAGTCCAGCTGCTACGGGACACACATCTGTATCTTTCTGCGTGAGGCAGAGATGGGCTCTGTTCTGTTTGTTTGTGAGTGGCTGAAGTTCAACCAGCATATGATATTCATGCTGTAGCCAACTGTATTTCGCTCATCCAGGGTTTCATTTTGGTAACATCTTATACGGGTCTTGTAATATCCTAACGAAGTTTTCTGGCACTAAATGTAGGGAAAATATATATAAACAGTACACAAAATCACTATCTACTCATTTATTGAACTTTTCAAGACTCAACCAATCTAAAGAGGGCCTATAAGTAAAGGAGGTGGAGTTCAGAAGCAACTGTTGATTGACACAATTAAACATGTATTTATTACTGGAAACTTTATTCTCCATTTATGTTGAATTGTAAGCTCACCTGTGTTATACAAGCACATGGACAGTCAATTGAACACATTTTCCTATTAATTAGTAGCACATTCTATAATTGTTTATGTTCCTTTCTTGGCAGTGATTGGCTAGTTGCATCACTGGAGCGTGATACCTGTGAGGTAAACAAACAAATGCATGTATAGGATAGAGTTCTGTTTTCCACTTGAAGCAGTAAAACTAATCAAAGCAGCTTGGCGTCAATGAGTTTATAAAAACTTGAGAACTCCCAAGAAAGTAAGAAACCTCCAATCACCAGGCTCACAGATCAGTTGCTCCAGTACTGCCATGCCGGCGCTCTGTCCTGTAGAGTGCTCTGTTCATGTGAGGGGGAGGTTGGCTTGAATATTCTCAGTCATGGTCTGTTTAACTCTTCAGTAAGTCCTGGGCTACAATGAGCCGAGTACCCGTTAGCTCCCATTGCTCGTGACTCTGCAGTGTGCTAATGTGATTAAACATGAAGTACCAGTGAAGGTGTTAATACTTGTTCTCCTTTGACATAAGGGGGATATTTACCTTCACTTTTTGCTTTTGTGATGGCCCCCCCACCTTTGCATTAATTTGTCAGAATACTGTATCCATCCGTGTACGTACATGGAGAACTTGTTTCCAGACAACCAATCAAATGGGTTTAAACCATATTTGAAGTCGGCAGACAGCAGCCTGCTACACAACAGGGGAGACAACAACAACCACATTAGCTTTCCTGCCTAAATCTCCTTCTCATCTAACTTCCCAACCTGTCTTGTTGAACGAGGCGCCACACAAGATGAGAGCTAATCGCTCCGCTGCAGCTCATTAAGAGCATGAAACCGGCCTGTAAATATGGGGCAGTTGCTGCTTTGCTTGGTTGGTCTTCCATCTTATTGGCTGGTTTGCAACAATCAGCTTCCTACTATTGGTGTGTGTGTGCTCCTGTCTACCATCAAGTAGCAGTGCCCCACTATGCTCATGGTACCTGTAGTATTTAGACCAAAGGTACGTAAAGAGTGATTTCATGCTAACCAAATAGAAATACTTCACAATATACATGCTGTCCTTTGCTTCTGTGTTGGTTAACACTGAGGTCATCTTTTAAAGAAAAGATTTTCACTAAAATCCTGCAGCTACTCTGTGTGCCTTACACTGAGCCACTGGGTTGTTTGAATAATATTCATTCACTGTCAAATGGTTTGAATAAATCTTAAGGCAAGTTTATTAGTATAGCACATTTCAACAACAAGGTAGTTCAAAGTGCTTCACATAAAAGCATCAAAACACAAGGCAAAAGAAAATGAGATTTAAGAACTGATTGAAACATTAAAAACAGTCATTAAAACACTAAAAAGCAGTGTAAGAAATAAAATACAGTAGTAGAATGCAGAAATGTATTAATATCCTTGAATCAGGTTCAATTAAAGGCAGCAGCAAACAGAAGTCTTCAATCTTATCAAATACTAGTAGGTGGAGCAATGGGTGTTTTATGAAGTTTACTAGATGCCCCAATTCATTTTCCAAATGAGAAATTGCAATTTGTAGAAACAACTGATGAATGAAGAATTAAAAAGAGTTTGTTTTATTTAAATCAAATCACCTCTGCTGTAATTAAAGGGACGGTGTGTCTCGCAGTGAGGTTACAGAGAGCGGTGTCTGAAGAGCTCTCGCTCCTCTCGCTCCTCACAGTAGCTATATGTTAGCAGTAACGTGCTAACATATAGCATAGCTCTGAAGAGAACCTGCTCCCGATGGAGATATGAAGGACTCATTTTTATCTCCTTCGTTTCTGCTGATTATACACTAATGGAAACATAGTTATGAACATTATAGTCCATTACCCAAAATGCTCCACACTGGCCCTTTAAGCTATTTTTGGATTTATTAAGTAACTTAACAGTAATTCATTTTTGACATGCACTTTGTATAATTAACCATTTTTTCTTTTCACCTGTAGTAGGTCAGCAGTGAACTGTTGTGTTAAAATGGAATTGGAGCAGACTATTCACACTTCCTGTTGTCCCGTGGTCATTATGCACCTGTCCAATACTCTACTGATGTAACGTGAGAAAAGCTCCTTAAGCACTGCTTGGAAGAGAAAACACAAAGTTGAATGTATCTCTCCAAAGAATCAACCGCTGGCACTGTGCAATCACAATGAGGCAAAATCTTTTCCAACTATAGTTTCAATTTAAGAAAATTGCTGAACACCAGATGTAGTCCAGACATCTCGAATGTAAACGCATATATAATTGTGGTCAATTTGTGCATTTACATAGCCTACCCTACAGTATGTTGAACATGTTATGAGTTTAAAACTGTTGGACCTTTGAGTGTTGTTTCAGTGTTTGTCCTGTAGTGGGCAGTAAAGCTCCTTGAGACACTTCTACGTAATAAATAAACGAAGAAGACAGAACCCGGAAACTACGACAAGATGGCGGAATATGAAAACACCAACGATGTTTCAGCCGCGGAACCTTCTAAACTATCTGACCTGCTTGAACGTGGGTGGAAGATATTTGAGGAGGTAGACAGTACAAACGAACCCCTCGCCTCTACCAGTATCCAGGTCCGAGTTAAACGCGGTATCGGTATGCTGGAAGAAGCGTCCAGAATGGTGGCCCTGCTCGACCTGTTCAGCCGCAATGAAGAGCTCGAGGAGATAGCCACGGCCGACCTGAAGTACCTGCTGCTGCCCGCTCTGTGTGGAGCCCTGACCATGAAGCAGACCAGCCGAGACAAGCGACTAAAGATAGTCCAGACAGCCCGGGCTTACTTCATGGATTTCTTGAAGCGATGTAAAGAGTATGACATATCACACTTTGAACTGCCACGCGTGACCAATGAAAACGCAAGTCCTGATGAGGCATCAGAAAACGGATCGTCTACAGCCAAGGTAACGGTAAGTGACAAGTGATGTGTGCAAACGTTAGGTAACATTACCATTCGATCACTTGCCGAGGATACTGGGTTGCTACGTTTTTGTGCATAATGTGTCGAAACGTAGAATCAGCATAACGTGTATGTCAGAATGAACCATTGAAGAAGAAGCAGTAGCTGTTTTCGTGTTAGTTGTAGGAGCAGAACTGTTAAGCCACCAACAGCATCATCATCAGCACCACCAACGGCATCATCATCAGCACCACCAACGGCATCATCAGCACCACCAACGGCATCATCACCACCAATGGCATCATCACCACCAACGGCGGCATCAGCACCACCAACGGCATCATCATCACCAACAGCATCATCACCAACGGCATCATCAGCACCATCGGCATCATCACCAACGGCATCATCAGCACCATCAGCATCATTGGCATCATCACCAACGGCATCATCACCAACGGCATCATCAGCACCACCAGCAGCAGCATTATCACCAACGGCATCATCAGCACCATCAGCATCATCAGCAACGGCATCATCAGCAGCAGCATCATCACCAGCAGCACCAATAGCAACAGTAGGCGAGATCAGTGTTGCCAGATCAGATCAACAGTTTCATGCCCAACTACTAATTAATAATTGAATAAAAACAGCCCAATTCAATCATCAGTCTAATAATCAGAAAACCAGTGTAGAACTGTAAAACCATTACAAACAGGATATAAATTAAAATTATCAAATCACCAAAGATAAATAAATAGGCTGTGCAACCCACAAAGACTGCAGTCAAACAACTGAAAACACAAATCATGAAAAGCCCCAAAATGCAACCTGCTTAAAAGTTGTGAAATATGGAGGACCAAAACTGCATTAATAACTTGATCCAAAATGAACCAAAATGATATTAAACATAAACGGAGGCATTAACTTATTGATAAAATGTCACATATATTTATGTATTAGGAAATATAAAAGAAAAATCATAAATAAAGATGTTTCGAAAAATAAGGGGAAAAGAATAAAGAAATAAATACATTTTAAGATTAATAATTCAAATTGAAAAATAAATCGGGTATAGAAGCGCACATCCAGAAGGCTGGAAAGGAGCTGTTGACCTGGGTGATATCCTGTCTCATCTTTCAGCTGCGTCACTTGGGACGATGCTCTTTCAACATGAACATTTGATATTGTCCGGGTGAGCAATCTGATGTCACCCAGTGCTGAAGCCTGACAACACTGCTTTGCTCCAGCAGCTTTGAACGCTTCAATGGCTGATCACTTGAGGAGCCTGCTGATGCTTCTCCACTGGCTCTCTAAGGTGTCGACCGGACACGGTGAGTCTTGAACTCCTGGCCCATTTAAGGTGGACATCACAGAGGTCGGGCAAATCATCTCCGGCTTGTGCAGCATTTCCATCGATGCATGTAAGCGCATTTGATACCGCACGTCACTTCTTTAGAAAAGCGAAACACAGCACTGAGCCTCTCTTTAAACTCACGCTCTAATTGTCTTGCTTCCAGCAACTAGGGATGTGGTACCCGGTTCTTCCTCCTGGTGGGAGAGGTAGAGGCTGGACCATTTAAGATCTAAAGATCTACTTCTCTGAGACGACTGTCGTTGTCCATGTGCAATACACAGAACTCTCCTCAATGTAGTCATACTGTCTTTCAAGACCCCTAAACACACCCAGCGTTTGTTCAGTTTTAATTTCCTTCAACGCGAGCCGGGGAAAAAGCATGTACAGAATATTTGGTTTGTCGCTGTACATTTCATTCCACACTCTGGCTGAATAGCAGTGTTCTGCATCTGAACCCAAACTGAAGTCTATTGAGTGTGTCTTCTATGCAGTCTGCGATCACCAGCCAGCCTCCATCATTGGTAGTCTTGTAGGTATTCTTATCGTCTCTCTGGAACATTCTCTAAAGGAAGTCCCTTTTCAAATACAACTTCATCTGTATTTTTAATGCTCCATTATCAGACATAAGTCTGAGATCTACGTGTTGTCATACGTGTTCATGTGCGCATGCTGCTGCCTCACGTATCCTGCCTGTTGGTGGTGTATGTAGTCACGAATGAACGTGAGGCGTATGGGACACACCGCGGGGTTAAAAATCAAATATATCAACCAGCCTTACACACATATGACTTGTATACATCAGCAAATAACAACAAGAAGGATTGCTAACATTATGCTATGTAAGCTAATGTTATGGTAAAAGGTAACATTTAACTAATGCCTAAAACAAGTTGGCTAATGTTAGCTGATCCTCAATCTTAGTTTGTCTTTCAAGATTCCAGATCAATCTTTCAGTTTCAATTTTAAGATTTAATTTAATGTCTTTGAAATTGACAACATTTGTCCCCTCATGTGTCTTCATAGTTGGACATTTAATGAGCACCTCTTTTAAACACACACACTGAACAGCAGAAACTCCCTGAAGGTACCAGGTGTTGCTTTTGGGCTTTTTATTGGATCGGGTTCATTTTAGCCAGGTGTTCCTGATACATTAGCAACTGTGTCAGTAAAAGTCACAGAGGGGACATCTAGAGGCTGAATAATGAACAATAATCGATATCTATTTATTATGAGATTAAAAATAAAAGTACAGAGTTCAGCAGGAGCCCCCCTCCCCATAATACCCACATCCATAACCTGCTTACCATCAAGTGATCTTTGAGAATATGTGCTGACTATGCTGTCATTCACCTTTGTCACTGCCTTCATATCAAAACACTTTTATTGTGAAGGTCATGCAGGAAGTTTTCAGTTCATATCAACGGTAGCTTTACGTCTAACCCCACCTGACTGAGCAGAGCCCAGCAGGAAGTAGATGGCAGTGCTGTTTGAGAGTGTGGCTTCCAATAGATGAGTCTACTGAAGTGTCACTAGCAGCGGAGTTTGCTCATGAATCTGGTGATACTCTGAGTTGTGATGCGTGCTTCTTGTTTCAGCCTCAACCCTGCCCATCAGACCTGGTTTCCATGGCAGCACAGAGACAAGCTAAGATCGAGCGGTACCGCCAGAGGAAGGAGCTGGAAGCCAGACTGTCGGATGTACGGAGAGCTGTGGACAGCGGACAGGCCGACGATGAAGTCAGCAGAGATTTCTACAATCTGAATGTCCGGAGATGGGTCGCTGTGTGTCTGGAGGAAATAGAGAGCATTGACCAGGAGGTGGAGATACTCCAGAATATGGATGGGCTGAAGCAGGGTGCCGCCAAGCAGCCAGTTCAGCCAGTCAGGCCTCCCATGAAACCCTTCATTCTCACCAAGGATGCTGTTCAGGTAACACTTCGGGTGGGAGACAGGCCAGCTGGTACTGGACCAAAACCAGCAAGAATAGCTGCTGGTGATTGCAGAAGTAGCACATAGAGTAGAGAGAGACCGATCAATCGGCCAACATGTATAAACCCATATTGGCTTAATGTTGATAAATCACTTCATCTTTGCAGCCGTTAACCTAAAAGAAGAATCGCTGACTGTCAGCAAAGAGCAGCTAACACATCCCTCAGTGCACATTCAAAGACACTGAGAGGGTAGAGCAGTGGTAATAACTCAGCATCACAGAAGCAGTTCAACACAAATCACACAAAAGCATAAAACTGGAAGGTGAAGCAGGTGAGGGAGCTGACATGATGATTAAAGAGCAGAGAGCGCTCCAGCAGGAACTCTGGATAGGGTTCCATCAAAACAGTAAACTTCCATCCAATGTGGCATGTACAAATCCACATACCAAGCACCACTGGTTGTAGTCTCCTTAACCTGCTGTGCAACAATGTGTGACAGAATGTGTTGGTTTCATCCACAGGCTCAAGTGTTCGGGGCTGGTTACCCCAGCCTCCCCACCATGACAGTAGACGACTGGTATGAACAGCACAGGAAACGAGGAGCTATGCCTGACCAGGGGATTCCCACGAGGCCGGCTGTGGAGGAGGACACCGACGCAAAGGAGAGAGAAGAAGAAGATAAAGAGAAGAAGGCTGACGATGATGACGAGGAGTCTCTGCTGAAAGCCAGAAACTGGGACGACTGGAAAGACACTCATCGCAGAGGTTATGGAAACCGCCACAACATGGGCTAGTCTTCACTTCTATTCTGATCAGTCCAGGAAGTGGGCGGACACTCCTCACATTTCTGATCCTTAAGACTGTTGTATGAGAAGGTCACCAAACCAAGAAACACACCACAGCATTGCCAAACAAACCTGTTTAGTTTAGTGACATTACAGCTGATTTACTCATGTCCCTGTTAGTCTTTTACAAGGTTGGGTTCGACAGTCCTTTGTGGTGTCATGCTTTTCACTGAGTCTTAATAGAAATCTTCCATATGGAGGCCAGCCATGACACCAATGTTCCTGCTTTGTAGTGTGTTTTCCCCCAATACTGTCATCGGGAAATAAAGAGACTGAACAAACCACGTAGTAAGAACAATCGGTGTGCAGAAACTGGTAACAATCTGTGTTTATATCCTATCTATTGTTCTTCTAACTAACTAACGGTAACATGCCTTATTTTATGGTGGGTGGAGTTAGCTAGTCGCCCCGAAGTTCATTTGACTGGATACATTTTAGTTATTAAAGAGAAGTCATTAATAATTAATATTTTTACAATTGCTAGAAAGGTTTGTTTTTAAACAATTGGTCGGTTTCTTTCCATCTGTAGTAAAGTGTTCACATCAGGTTCTCAGAAACATTCCTTTATTAGAGAAATCAATGACCTGAAGATCAACGGATTCTAAAAGAGCATCTATTTTAGTTCACGTTATTGTGGGGGACTTTTAACTGCTTCTGAAACGGTCTCGATTCAATACTGAATACTGGGTGAGGGGTGGGCTGTGGATGAGGTGTGAGGTGTGGGCTGTGGATGAGGTGTGGGCAGTGGGGGTGGGATGAGGTGTGGGGTGAGGTGTGGGCTGTGGGTGAGGGGAGGGGTGGATGAGGTGTGGGTGAGGTGAGGTGTGGGTGAGGTGAGGGGTGGGGGAGGGGTGGGCTGTGGATGAGGTGTGGGCGGGGTGTGGATGAGGTGTGGGCTGTGGGTGAGGTGTGGGTGAGGGGTGGGCTGTGGATGAGGTGAGGGGTGAGGTGTGGGCTGTGGGTGAGGGGTGAGCTGTGGGTGAGAGGTGAGGTGTGGGCTGTGGGTGAGGGGAGGGGTGGGCTGTGGGTGAGGTGTGGGTGAGGGGAGGGGTGGGCTGTGGATGAGGTGTGGGCTGTGGATGAGGTGTGGGTGAGGTGTGGGCTGTGGGTGAGGGGTGAGGTGTGGGTGAGGTGTGGGCTGTGGGTGATGGGTGGGGTGAGGGGTGGGCTGTGGATGAGGGGTGGGCTGTGGATGAGGTGTGGGCTGTGGGTGAGGGGTGAGGTGTGGGTGAGGGGTGAGGTGTGGGTGAGGTGTGGGCTGTGGGTGAGGGGTGAGGTGTGGATGAGGTGTGGGCTGTGGGTGAGGTGTGGGCTGTGGGTGAGGGGTGAGGTGTGGGTGAGGGGTGAGGTGTGGGCTATGGGTGAGGTGAGGTGTGGGTGAGGGGTGAGGTGGGGGCTGTGGGTGAGGTGTGGGTGAGGTGTGGGCTGTGGGTGAGGTGTGGGTGAGGTATTGGCATGTTCTAACAGAAAAGGGACGAACACAAACTGGAAGCTCACCATTTTTACGTAATTATGGATTTGCGTTTGCATATTATTACATATGACACTATTAGCCATTAGCTACAAGTTATTCCAAAAGGAACAATAAACTAGTCAAACCCGTCTGCTCGATTTTCATATGCTCATAAAAGCTCTGTTTATTTCAGCCACGTTCCTATTTACATATCTGTGGCTTATTATATGAAAATATGACTAATGTTGACGTAACCTTGGTCCGTTATATGTTTGGAACAGGTTAGATTAATATTGTAACCGGAAGTTCCTACACACTGTTTCTGGGTGCATACGAGTAGCTTGACACGTGGTAATTCGCCCTCTGAGGACGGTAGCTGTTAGCTAGCAGTGCGAAGAAGTCCACAAGGAGAACACACGTCCGTGCACAGTCTGAGGTAGTGTAACGTTAACGTGACTGTTTCTGTCAACCGTCGTTCTGTCGGTCACGCTCGCCCCCGCCTGTCTGTCGCTGTTTGGTCTGGAACCACGAATGATGAAGGCTAGTTACGTTAGCTCTCTCAGCTAAATTCAACTTCGGACGGCAGGCGAATAATAGTGTCATAACCCGTCTCAAGGGTGGTGTGTTCCTAGTCCTACACACCACCAATGAAGAGCCGGCACAATATAGCGCTGGGGACTCTTATAAAGGCTATTCTTTGTCATTTTGAATAACGGTCATTGACATTGGTCTATTATGTAACTTACTGTAGTTCTATCAACTGTCATAGACCACTCTTCAGTGAACCTAGCGGTTAGCTCAGTAGCATTAGCTACATCATTCACCATATAACGTTAGTGAGAGCGTTTCAATGCTACCACATCAACACCATCCTACCCTGATATACCCTGATACACAGTGGCATTCCATACGTAAAGATGTGTTATTATATTATATGTGCTTCACATTATGAAAAAGCGACGCACAATCTATCTAACTGTACATATGATATATAACATGTCATGTGTTTCTGACATGCAGCTTTCAATTCCTTCTCATTCTACTCTAATGACCAGAAACAATAGAAAAATCATCAAACTCATTTTCACATCTCCTGAAATGATTTGCTCAAAAGTGTTCTTTCTGCAAATGTGAACTTATTCTATAATTGAAAAAGTATAGGTCAAAGCCTTTCTATTCTCAAAAGACCTGGAGAAAGTAATTCATGCTTTTATCACCTCCAGGCTGGACTATTATAATTCTTTGTCTGCTGGAATCACGCCTTCAGCTGGTGCAGAACTCTGCAGCGAGTCTTTTAACTGGTACAGGTAGGCGTGAACACATTTCACCCATCTTAAAATCCCTTCATTGGCTGCCTGTAGAGTACAGACTTCATTTTAAAATGTTATTTGTTTTTAAGTGTTTAAATAGCACCGCCACAGTCTATCTGTGTGACCTGCAGTGATTTCACAGCATTTCTGTGGTAACAAGTTCAAATAGGCCGTGTGTTTTTAGTGACAGTTTTGTAGCTGTCTAAACACAATAAAGGAAATTCAATTAAGAGTCTTTTACTATTTAGAGGCTACGTGGTAGTTTATCGAGTATGTCAGGATTGTTATTTAAGGTTAATTTATCATCGTACAACACAAGGAAAGGGTTAGGGTTATTGTCCCTCTGTGCTGCACCAGGTAAACCAGAAACAAAACAAACAGAACAGCAGTACATTCCTGTAGTGCATCTATTAGATCCAGGAGGAACACAATACACCACGGCAACAAGAACACATCAGGGAAACCTTGTCCATCAACGCTGACTACGTTTGAGCACCAAGCAAACACTGATGCAAACATAACATGCTGATCCGGGATGCTACGATGGAGCCGGGTCTCTCCGGGATGTGGGCACTACATTCCCTGATCTCTCGTTGCTGGGCCAACCCAAGTCCTATTTCATCCATTCCACTTGCTGGCGACTGGACATCAGCCAGAAGCATGCTGGGTAGTGGAACAGCCTAGCTCTTATGCTGGCTCTCTCTCCTCTGCGCTGCTTGATATCTCTGACTGACACCTTTTGAAGTTGCAGTATACAGTGGGTACGGAAAGTATTCAGACCCCTTTCAATTTTTCACTCTTTGTTTCATTGCAGCCATTTGCTAAAATCAAAAA
>NW_022280207.1:17706-43556 GCF_004355925.1 Anarrhichthys ocellatus | reverse complement strand
TATATATATATATATATATAGAGAGATGTACTGTATATGCAGCAAATTGGGACTACAATCTAAATTTCGTTTTGCAACCCTGTCGTAAAATGGCAAATAAAAACCTTGTAACTTCGTAACTTGTAATATATGAGTACAGCGTGCGAGTAGCCGAGCGCGAGTCTTTCTGGAGGTCTTCAAGTATCTGTGTTTAAGGACCAGTCTGTACCAGTATCCACAGTTAGCATTAATAGGAGCCATATTGTAGACACTCATGGCTGCTGCTGGGTAATGCATGCTCACACTGTCCACAGACAACACTTGAGTCCCTGATAGCTGCGCAGCGTTAACTAGTCCCTATTATTTACGTGATTCACTAAATTATACCTTCCCTTCTTAGAGTAACTAAAGATAAGACCAAAATAAAGCAAATACTAAAGTAATAAAATCCTCTGTAACAGGCCTGAGCAATACTATTATTGTACTATTGTGAACATTTTGAATGATTTCAGTTCTTTTCTTACTCAAAACAATCACAAGAACCTAAACTAGGACTCCATGTCTACAAAGTCCTTCAAGTGAGACGGCTGTTGGACCGCTCCGCCTCTTGACATGGTGACAGCAGCTGATGTCTGTTGTCTTGTTTCTGTCTCTGCCTCGTTTGTCATATGTTTCCTCTCCGTCCTCAAGTTCAGGCTGAGGAGGTGGCAGAGTCAGGAGAAGCAGGTACCAACCAATGAAGGCCGCCAGCGTTAGTGCTGATGAGGTAAGATCTTTGGTTGTTGCATTTGTGCAGAACAGCAGCAGTTGTAGTCCATCCTTTCCGCTTGTCAAGGAGTCACCAGGCTTGAGCAGTGGCAACGGGCGTCTGTCGTGGTGTCTATAGGCAGTCTACTGCCTTCACCTGGTGATGTGATGTCCGTCCACTGGGAATAAGCTGTTCTTTAAGTGTATTAATGGGCGTTTGTATTTGACGCGTAGCATCAATTGGGCTGGAGTTTAACCTGTTGGCTGGATGGGGTAGCTCTGTGAGGTTGTGATATAAGTCATAAGCCGCAGAATTGTGGTCAGTTTTAGGTCATCAGGATAGTGGGACCCCCACCTTTCAAAGGTGGTGCTAGGGCGGGAACATCATGTCTGGTCGATCTCTAGAGAAGTCAGTCTCTTTCTGCCAAAGGGATTGTCATGAACGCTTTAGTGTTAGGTCCACTTTTGCTGATGCAAGACCACCAGATGCTCTGTCCCAGCACTTCACTATGACCAAGTGACCATCGTGCAGTCGTTCCAAAATTGCTGATCACTTACTTTAGTAGACAGTTCGTAACCATTTATATGGACTTGGCCTGGAGCTGATGCATTGATCTGCTCGGTGTTTAGGCTTTGAACGCGTTCACAAAGTAACAATGAATTCTGTCACAGAGGTGAAAGCTCTGCACAGCTCGTCCAACCAGCAGTTAACCCCTAACGTCAATCACTTCATCCACTCATCTCTTCACAGTGTTTATTCTGTCGGGTAGTTTCATCTACAGCAAAGCATTGTATTTTATAAACATTTCCTATATTCTCCATCTAAAAATCAGTTCAATATGTGAAATAGCAAATCAAAAGTAAAAGTTTCAATTTAAAATCATAAACAATTGGACACGAGTGTGTGTGTGAAGCTGAATAACATCGGATTGTCTTAAAAACTTCACCTGAAATCAGCTTGTCCTGAAAGGTTCAAATGATACGTTAATGTACTGTATGACTAATACCAGCAAATACTGTTATTGAGTATCTGTGGTTCCTCTCAATTCAGTCTTAAATGGGACATATAATACAAATAATGTTTTCAGTTCTTGTGTATCTGGAGGTCCCAGAACCACAAACGGTGAAATAAGACGAGCCGGTCACATTATGTGTGGATCAGAAAACATGTGATTAAAGAAAACATTCAGTATCTCACCCGGAGCGGTTCACACTGAGGGAGAATACAGGTACACAAGTATCAATGTGAGAATGAGCTGAACATGGCCTCTATCACATCTTACATTACATCACAACATACTTCTATCTTACAGTATCCAGGAAGGGGATTGAAAAAAGTGTTTATTACCCCCCCCATCATACATAAATGAATATCTCCATGATAAAGCAAAAATAATACATACAAATAAAGAAAGAAATAATAATAGGAATTTATGAATTGTATCACAAAATTAATAAAAAGGGACAAAGTTAGACACAAAGAGTATGAAGCTACAAGACTTCAATAGTGAATAAATTCTGTTCCAATTACATATAAACAAGTCTTTAAAAATGTGAATTCATAAACGATAGCTAGCGACAGCTAGAGCGAATAATTAACAGCAGGCTCCCAGGTGTCCTCCCACTCTTTGCCACTGTGAAGAAGAGCACACATGGCAACAATTAGTAAATACATTTGCTCATCGAACTTGAGTTATAAGGCTAACCCTAACCCTCTCACATAACACACAGATGGTCCATGTAACAAAGATCCAACAGGCTCTTACAAGTCTGATGTCATCATGTTTTATGAAAGTAAGCTCATCAAAGTGTTTCAATGTTGACATACAGGAAAGTGTGAATCCTTTAATGTGGAGGCTCTTATAGCATGTTGTCCTAGTCTCAAATGAGTGAAGAGATGATGAGTCAGCTTGCTCCTCTGACCCTCGGCCTTCTGCACTGGAAAGACTGAATAGATTGAGTTCTTGAGTGGAATAGTTGGTCCCTCTTATTGAAGGCGTGTCTTGCTGTTCAGCTCAGTGGAGAGAGATGAAGGTCTGCTCCACCGTCTCACCCGATGATATCGAGGTCCAGTTTAAACTGGTTGTGTCCTGAGGTTTAAACACTCATTCCAGCATCTTGTCCTGTTCTTCACATTCAGAGGGCCGTGCTCTGCTACAGGTTAACACATGTGCTGCTGTTACTTCATAATACAGCAGTAATCTCATGGTGACAGTGGTGATGACTCCACATTTGGTTCAATAGCTTCTGGATAAAATTCATGACACCATAATAACAATAATAACATTGTTATGATAAATGGTTTGAATATCATTTTGATGGTGGTGTTGGCACCAAACAGCTATCCCTTCTGACGGCCGGACCCGTCTGTATACAGCATCTATCTGCATATAGTTCTATAGCACAAGCGGAGCTACAGTGCTCTTGATCATCACAGATGTGTAGTCACATCCATAAACATCTAGCCAGCAGAAAACACCATTTAAAAAATGTCCTTATTCCGTTTCCTGCTGCATATCAATGCATTCCTCATCACGAAGAACAGGATGACAGCTCCAAGCTCCTCCAGGTTTGCTGCTTTCTTGTTTACAGTGAACAACGTAGCAACATGACTGCAACCTGCACCACATAGCTTCTGTCTACAAAGCCTGAAAGAGCCACACAGGCAGTGCGTGTTTAATCCATCCTATCCTGTGAATCTATGACATTCTGGAGCTAAATAGGAAACATGCAACTTCCTACTTTCCCTTGAAATTCAGAGTCACAGTGAGAGGAATCAGTGTGCAGCTCTCAGCATGTCTACAACACTAACAACGCTGTGGTGGAACTCTTTCCACCACAGAGCTAAAGGCTTTCACAGGGCGCTGGTGATGACGCTGGCTGTTGATCATATTTCTCATACTGTAGGTTGGACCAAGTAGTAAAGTAGAGTCTCTCACCAAGCTGAACAAGACTTCCAGTGCACTCTGACCTCCTCTATTCCCTGTAGAGCAAAGGAAGGACACAATTGACAACAGTTCATTCAAAGGGCTGAGCTGCTGCACACTCTGTCCCCACAATGAATCAAGACTTCTCTGCTGAAGTGAAGACACCTTTCTGAGTCTTGGTGTTCAGCCCAACATTGAGATGAACCTACATACTCTGAGGTCTCTCAGCACTCGACAGGGTCACAGAGGAGTCATATTGAAGGATCATCTCCGAAGGAAGCCAGCGAGCAGTTAATCATGGACCATCAAAGCTGTCCTTCACTATACCAGTGAGTTGTGCGGCTGTTGCAAACATTGACTAGAAATCTTTTGCTCATGTAGACCTCAGGTCTGTAATGTAGCCGCACTAACACGACATGAATCAGATCAAACAGCTGATCTTACCTGCTTTGACCTCCTCTCTATTATCTTCTCAAAAAAGAAAAGCTTCTGCCAGGTGTGCTGTTTGCAGCCTGAAAATAAGCATCAACACAATAAGTAACAAACTACATGATCTGCTTCAAATATTTTTTATAAATAATCAATAAATAAAATATTGATCTATATTTTTCATGCTGTGGGCTGGCCTTGAGCTCCGTTAGCTTTGAATCAGAAGATGAGTGATGATGATGGGCATTATGACATTAAACAAAAGACAACCTGTGGCTTCATCTCTTTTTCTTTTTCCCAGCAATTCCTTTTGCGTTGTCATCGCGCATTCGACAGGAGGAGAGGTGGTGGGAGGGTTAGAGGGGGATGGCACAGAGAGAGGCGGGGTTGCAGGAGGAGGTGAGGAGCAAGAGAGGGTTGTAGGAGTGGAGAGGGATGGAGTTGCAGGAGGTGAAGAGAGAGAGCGGGGGAAGAGAGGAGGTGAAGGGAGAGAGAGGTTTGTAGGAAGAGAAGAAAGAGAAGGAGTCGTAGGAGGGGTAGAGAGACAGAGAGTGGGAAGAGGAGGTAAAACGAGAGAAGGGGTTGTAGGAGGAGAAGAGGAGGGAGGTGGGAGCTCCACGTTTAAGACAGGGAGGGTCTCCTCCTGGGAGGAGGCCGGGGGTGCTGATGCTGCTTCATCAGATGGAGCTGTAGTCGTGGCAAGTAGCTCACTGTAATCTGAGAGATAAAGAATAACGAGAGAATGTTCTTATAGCCAACAGCCCCACAGAGACACTTCATTTGTCACATTTCATCATGTTACAAAAAGGCTTTATGAAGGAAAGGTGAAGGCAAAGTTAAACAAAGATGTGTTCTCACTTGTGAGGAAGTACTCATAGAGGGCAGTCATTCTCTTAATGAGCTCCCTCACAGGTCCCTCTGGGATGGGCCCGATGCCTGTGATGACCTCAGCTAAGCAGCCTCCTCTCCTCTCTCTCCCCATGAACAGCAGAGGCTTAAAGTCCAGCTCATGCAGTTTCTTCACCTAGAAAAATAGACATGAACAGAGTTGGCTTAATAAGAAAGTATGTTTGTATTAATACGGTCACGCTGTTCGCTCACTCTCCCACAATATGGGAAAGAAGAACCAGCTTAGCCTTCCCTCAAAGGTTCCCGACATCCGCTACTTTGCTACGAGCAATTTGGCTTTTAAAGATTGCAGGGTGCAGATGTTTTTGCTGTATCATCTTTCTGGACATCAGATCATCAGATTCATTTCCCCCTGGATCCGTCTTAGAAGTCTGCATTGTCTGTTATAATCCTTTTAGAGCATACAATCATCCAGATGTGATGTTATTGATGAAAACATAAGGCCTGATGTACAGTATGTGTAGTAGCTTTAGCTCCACCTCCACACATGACAATATAATGGAAAGCCAATGTTATTTACCCACTTCAGTATACACAAAGAACAATGTCAAAGGCCAGGGGTACATCCCACTAGACAAAAATCCAAGGAACAGTAGACCACAAGCCAATGGGGGACGTCACAACGACTACATACAGTCTGATAGGTTAATAATAGCGTGAATAAGAAGTTAATAATAGCGTGAATAAGAAGATAATAATAGCATTAATAATAGCGTTAATAAGAAGTTAATAATAGCGTGAATAAGAAGTTAATAATAGCGTGAATAAGAAGTTAATAATAGCATTAATAATAGCATTAATAATAGCGTTAATAAGAAGTTAATAATAGCGTTAATAATAGCGTGAATAAGAAGATAATAATAGCATTAATAATAGCGTTAATAAGAAGTTAATAATAGCGTTAATAAGAAGTTAATAATAGTATTAATAAGAAGTTAATAATAGCGTTAATAAGAGGTTAATAATAGCATTAATAAGAAGTTAATAATAGCATTATGCACACACATTATCACTGATCTGGAAACAACAGTGAAGTCATTGATGGTAAATAGAGATCAGTCCACAATGCTGCACCCTGGGAAATAAAGAACAGCTATTTTCTGGTGCGCTGCCAAAATGTGGACGAGCAGATCAACACAAGTAAAGAGGACTTAAGGATTAGGGTTTAGCAGACTGTAGGGGCCAGGAGCCTTCTTCATTAACGTGCTCTTTTTTGAAGGCCTGGCTCCCTGGGGCCCACCCATAATGCTGGGGGCCGGGACCCTTAATAGATGATCCAGGCATGTAAAGACCTGAGCAGAGAGAGAACATTGTCCTTACAGATATACGGGCTGAATCCACCACTCTGCCTGCGTTGCGGTGCTCCTTCACTTTCCCCCCCCAGTCACCAGAGCGCAAGCTCTCCTCCTTCAACTTAATCCTCTCTTTCATAGAGAGGCTCGCAAAACACGACTGGCATGTTTTGCGGTTCGCTGCATTCATGCCATGACAGTGGAGGCAAGCCTTGGTTTTGGGTTTGGTCATCTTCTGCAGATATAAACACATGGAAATGTTGTAAGCATTACAGGTGGGAATATGAGGAAAACATATATAATTCTAATATTTACTCCTCAGGAGTATTATAGTAGTTATTAACTCATTGCTTCTGATGTGTGGTGGTTGGATCGACTCGTAGGGAAGAAACAGCAGGATGGAGAAGGACAACTGCTTCACAACAACACTTCCTCACATGTGACTAAACTAACCAATCAGAAGCTAGGAGGACTTCGACTGCGGTAGATGTGAGGAGAACCTCAGAGGTAGATTCTGCAGATTATTGTAACAGTTTTAACGTCACTGATGAAAGTATCACATCAATATGTTAATCTTGGTCAATTCAGATTTCCAATTCTTTTAAAGTCCAGATGTTCTTTGTGTAACTGAAAGTGTACTGACAGCAAGGCTACACACTCACATGATTACCACTGTCCCAAAGTCAGTGCAAACAGCCATCAACATTACACATTTACCGTATTGGTTACAAAACACACAAGTCAAATTGTATTGAAAACATTTGCTTTGATTAAAAGAAGATCAGTTTTAGCTACATAATGATCAGCTGTTTAGAGTTAGTGTAAAAAAGATAAACAGGTCACTCCCTAAATAATGTCTATTTTATATTACTGTAAAAACATCTCCTTCAAACAAATGCATTCATTTCTCCACAAAAACTACATTTTACAAGATTTCATTTGGACACATCATGACAGCTTTATATTTACTCAGTACAGAGGAGACATTGAATGCGTCATGATGTAAGTCGATGCGCCCGTTAACGTTAACGTTAGCCGTTAGCTCAGTCATAAACAGGACTCGTGCTGACTCTGAGCAGCATGATGGGAATTAATTACAACAAGAGTCTGATCAGCTAGTTGTTCCACGGCTTATTTTACACTTGCAGCTGTGACAACTTGTGAGCTTTGTGTCTTCGTCCCTCACGCTGAAGAACTTAACACGTGTGTGTGTGTGTGTGTGTGTGTGTCTGGGACCAAAAACTATAGTCTGGTACAAGAAAGTTTAAAAAACTCTGAGGGTAAAAAACTAAACATTAGCACGTACCACAACTGCCCAACTGGTGTAACAGCTGCCTACATGGATCCTCTCTGCAGCGTGTTTGCAGCGCTCCGTCTCATCTTCTATCTGCTGAGAGATGAATGAAGCTGAAGATCATAAAAACAATAAACGTGTATTAAGTACTACTACCTTTGCTACATTTATCCATTATTCTAAACATGACTGATTTCATACAACCATTCATTTACCCAAAATATATATCAAAAACTTGTCTGATTAATATTTCAATATTTTATTCAATCATCTTGTCTTGAAAACAAAAACCAAATACACAAGATATTAACCGCTATTTCTCAAACACCTGATGAACAGTCACAGGATTACTGTGACTGTTCATCTAATCATCAGTATCTCACTGAAGCACCTAACACTGGAATGGTTAGGACTTGGATTGATTTCATCTCTGAAGTTAGATGCAGTTAAGATAATCAAATGTGTTTCTGCATCAGTGTGGGGTGAGGAAATCATCGAATAGATCAACAGTAGATTAAATTGTTAGAGAGAGAAAACATAAAGCAGAGGAATAACACTGCTACGCATGGTGTAACGTTATGTTACCATAATAACCTTTCAGAAATGAACATGAAGAAATAATCAGAAAAATCGATTTGAAGTGAAAACAGTAAATCCTAATATATCATGCTTTGATTGACACGAGAAGAAAACAGGACACGCTGATGACAAAGAGAGGAAGTGTTCCTGCGAGGCAATCGTTCTGCTGTGATCAGACATTTTCAATTTGCAGAGTTGACAGAGAAGCCCATAGTTGGGTGTCAGTGTTGAATGCTTCCCTGCTTTAGAGGATTGTGGGCGAGGTTTTCAGCTTCTTCTGTGGGGGAATGCATGCTTTGTCATTCTTGCCTTACATGTATTATGTATTTCATCATTCAATTGATCCATTAGATCGCCCTAATAGTGACACTCCCCCACCGCCGCACAACCCTGCTGCAAATTGTCGCAACGCCGGGATTTGTGTGAACGCAGCAGTTAGGACAAAGCTCCTGACAATGCAGGGAAACGAGGGGGTCGGGGGCACAGCTGAGTCACAATAAGGGTTCTTATGTCCACCATCCAACCAAGGACAATCTGATGGACAACCTGAGAACCTACACACTGATCTAGGAGGAAATTAATCTCGGATATCTGATCTGAGGCACTCCGATATTTCAAAGGGGACTTTTTGTTTTGATGTAGACAAGGTCTCCGGATCCATAGGGACACTTTAGTCATACTGTTGTTTCTGCTGGTTGTGGGCCTCGCCCCTATTCCATGCAGAAACCAACAGGAACCTGCTGCAGAGTGAAGGCTTGTGCTGTAAGCCAAAGCAACTTCATTCCATTCACAGGCTGCTGAGCTCGTGTCTTGTTAATCTGACTAATGAGTGTTCTGTTGAATCTCTCTGAGGGTGATGCCGGCTGGTTCATGCTGTCTGGATGCTGAGCAGGGTTGAACTAGTACAGACTGGATCTGGAACACCATGCTAACAGATGAAGGTTCAAACGAACATCTTGAGGCCTTCGTGGCGCGCTGGTCTGGAATGGCATAAAGGTTGACATACTTGAACAAATAATTATCAAAGACGCGTGACAAGCACGTTGCTATGACTTGTGATGAAGAGTGTGTCAGCTGCGACCTTTTGGAAAGACTCAGCAGCAACAGTTGTAGCTCTCCGGTGAGGTGTGGGACTCCGTCTTGCATCACATGGAGTACATTACTAACGCCTCATCTGTCATGTGACATGAATGTCCGGTAGCACAGTTGCTGAGCAGGTTTCAGGACTTTATCTCCAGACAGATGAGCGGCTACTGGATTTCTATGAATATCTTTAGAGCAGTGTCTTCGAAGGCATGAGGAACAACAACCGGATGCAGCTCTGACTTAGAGGGTGGATTGAAAAGTTTACAACAGAGCAACCGATAACAAATGTTAAGTCTGTGGTACTCTTGCCAAAGTGCTTTCTCAGCATTTGTGCCTTTTTTCATGAGTCAGTATGGTGGTTTCTGACACAGCCTTCCAGCCACTGGCCTCTGACATCATGGACTCTTGAAGGCCTCAGAGAGTTGAAGCATGAATGTAGAGGAGACAGACTGTGTAGCTCACTGTAAGTCCGGACCAAGAGGCTGTGGTCTCGTCAGGGAACAGGAAACTGACTTGGGATCAGTATCACAGGAGCAGTAAGTAGTATGCACAGAACTGACAGGACTAGAGTGTCTCTTGTCAGGGTGTAGACTGAGAGCAGGTGTGCAGGACTCTCTGTGCTCTGTATGCCTGGTGTCAGCAGGTCGGGACAATGCATCTGCACTTTGTCAAGTTCAAGAGCCCAGCGTGTACCAGGCGGATGGCTTCTGGAAGGAATGATGCTCTGTGCTAGTTGGTAGAGCACCTGAGAGGCACAGGCACCACCGGAGAGGAGCATCTGGGCCTCGGGTTGAAGACATGAATGCTATCCCACATCATGCCTTTGCCCTGACCTGCTGCTCACACAATGAGACTAAGCTTCGGAGGGGAACTGGCAAAAGGAGGAGGAACACGGAATACTCTCGATGAAGGACCTGTAGAAGATTTGGGGGATGGATTTTTTTCCGACACCGCATGAAGTCAGTTTTGAGTATTGACGTCGGTGTCCTTTCTTAATGATAGGTTCTGTTTGTCTCAGACTTCAAGGTGTTATCAAAGATGGTCGTGAGATAGGGATACTTAGACCACTGGGACTGTCCTTAGAGGCGTGTCCCTCTCAGCGATGTGTAACTCCAGCAGTGCATTCTCACAGCACTCTAAGAAATGATGGTATGATGGATGCTCTTCTTCACTTCCCATCTTTATTATTGTGTTCATCACTTTAATGTTGCAGCTGGTAAGGGTGGCGCTAATCCTAGTTACTAAATCATTCGGCTGTATACTACTTAATTATTAATCATAGTGTATTAGTTGATTCATATTTTGTGTTAAGAATCTGAACCTGTAGAGTAGGCTAAATCCAGTCCCACATTTGACTCTAGAATGGCTCCATTTCCACATGATTCCAGACCATGACTTATTTGAGTTCAGGACATCTCTGACCTCCCCCATACTGAAAATCAAACATTACCACTAAGATTTATTTTTAAAGTAAAGATCCCACATTTGTACCGTGTATATTCTTGGACTTTATATTAATCTTGTTGTCCTTCCACCTTGGCTCCAATACTCCGTGGTCTTGCCTGCTTCGCCTAACCAGCTGCTTATCAGCAGCTCAACTCTATCTGCTGCCAGCCTGCTCAGCTCTCGGCCGGCTACGCCACTACTAGTGGTGTAACGGACCACGGTTGATTTAATTTACCTTAACCATCAATGTGTGGAATTACATTTGACTGATGATCTTTATCCGCCAATAAAAAAATAAATAGTCTGGAGCCTTGTAGACCAGCTGCTATAATGAAACAACAGCATGGATCATCAATGATCGGTAATTAGTATCCGCGGCAAAAGAAGACATGATCAGGGATCTAAAAGTGATATCTGCTCCCTTTTTTCTTCTGTGCTGATCTGATCTGTGATTTGATCCGAACTGTGAGTTTTATGATTACTAGCACTCTCCTTTTTAGCCACTTATCCCAGCAATATTAGGCCAACAAACTACCTATGGAGCAAATGTCTGTTATCCCACATCAAAGTGAGGTGAAAAGGCTTCTTTTGGTTGTCTGGAAGAGACTCTGACTTTGGATCAGTCAAAAGCCCCTTTTACACAGATTCAGCAATATTTCAAAAGAAAGTTCCTCCGTTACATTTGACAATGAGGTAGGGACCTCCAGCGACGGCTGATTGTTGATCAGTATCAGCAGAGCAGTTACATAAAGCAGACTACAGGGCAGGAGACTATGTTCTTGAAATATTATGACTTTATAACAATTAAGTTACTACTTTATTCAATTAATATTACAACTTTTCCATTATATTTGTTATAATTTGGATTGGCACCTGGATTTAGTGTTTTCCTTTTCATAAGAAAAAAGATTAAATAATTCACCAGCATGCAGGAAATAAAGTGTTTGTAATTGATGCCCCTGGGTCTCCAGCTGGATGACCTGATTACTTACACAGCTGGACACTGTACGCTCTACTGTTAAACCCTGCTGGTAGCACCAGCCGCTGTGAAAGCCCACTGACCTCCTCAGACTGCAGCACATGAACCGATTCACTCTCATCGTCACACATGGAGGGAGAAAAATGTCTGGTTCAAATGTCACAAAAATCATGAAAAAGGGGAAAAGCTGCAGAAATCCTTCATACCTCCAACTACTAGGAGCGTTCAGTTCATCCGCTGCTCTCGACCGGACAACAGTCCGGGTGCACACAAATGGCGGTATCCACAGTTACAGGGACTAAAAGTCACCAAATCCTGAACATAACACCACCTAACACAGGGTCGTGTCTGTGGTGGTTGGGTCACTCCTATTGGGAACACGTAGCTGGATGGACGCGGATACCAGCGCCTAACTGTTCTCCAGACGGATCCACAAGCTCACAACAACAACACTTCCTTGTTTCTACACGACACGTGATAGAACTAACCAATCAGAAGCTAGGAGGACTGACCGAGGTAAATGCGAGGAGAACCTCAGAGGTATATTCCTCACATGATCATGTATCCTGTTCCTAACTCTTTAAAGTCGGTGATGAAAGTATTTAAGCACAGTATGATAATATTGTTGGGTCAAAGTTAATATTTCAGAATTCTGTGGCCAGCAACAAAATCTGAATTTATTAAAAAGAAAATCCTGCTCATGTTAATTTTTTTTATTCTTAAAATGAATTAAATAATCAACTAATGAATTAATCACTTTGATTTAATTATTCAATTAAATATCAATTGATTACGTAATTAATTACTTTAATCAAATGAAATTAATAAATGTACTGCAGCATTACATTACATTACAGTCATTTAGCAGACGCTTTTATCCAAAGCGACTTACAATAAGTGTATTCAACATATTCAAGAAAACTACTAGTCACCAGAAGTCATAAGTGCATCTCATTTTTTAAACAAGCATCTAAGAGCATAAACCAGAGCCAGCACACAGAACTGCAGCAGCAACACCATGCGCATCATTAAGAAAAGATTGGACTCATTTGATCTCAGCTTTGAAGCAGTGGAACCAAAGCACCGTTTGTCTTGACTAGACATTCTCCTGTTTTTGACTTTACCACTATCAAGAACAATATCCATTGTCGTTGTTGTATAGGTTATATATATGCTTTTGGATATATAATTATATTTATACTGTACATAGTCGTTAAATGTTTATACTTACATCTGTTCTACTGTTTTTGTTATCCTTGTTTTATGTTTTTTTATATTTCTCTTGTTTATTTGTAAACTTGTGTTTGTACGTTGAGACCAAAGTGGAAACCGGAGTCAAATTCCATGCGTAGTAAAGCTGAGTCTGATTCTGATATTTATAGTTCAAATAACAAAAAAGGGGCTATTCACTGCGGAAAATAAATATGAAACTTTCAAAATCAGAGGGTTAGCACGAGGACAGGTCAGGGTCAAAGGTGTCACCATGGAGGTGGGTGGGAGCTTTTCAAAACGAGCGGACTACTTACAAAACTGTAAGCGAACACATAACAGTGTGCGTTAAACCCGGTAGGAGGCAGTAATACAAAATAAAAGGATGGCAGCTGTCGGAAAAAAGCCGAAGAAGAAGAAGGAAAAACAACAACAACAACAACAACAACAAACAGAAGAAGTAGAGCAGCAGATGGCAGCACTCACCTTTACATAGGGGAGGGACGGGTAGAAGAAGACATTGATAAGGAAGTAGAGGAGGTCCCACCACGGTAGTGGTGTACCTAGAGAAGGCATGGAGAGCCCGGAGTTATCCTTTACTCTGGCTTATGTAGTGTTCTCTCTCTGCTTCGTGTTTACGCCCAACGAGTTCCGTTCGGCCGGTCTCACCATCCAGAATGTGTTTTCGTCGTGGCTGGGGAGTGAGGACGTGGGCTTCATCCAGTACCACGTGAGGAGGACCAGCATCACCGTCCTGGTCCACTCCGCTCTGCCTTTAGGTAAGACCGAACATTCAGATACGGAAAGAACTAACGTTGTATCAACATGTGTCACGATGTCACTAGTTGAACAACATATGTTGATCAACTTCACTGCTTGGAAGGTCTAGTTTAACACACGTCATGTTAGCTTAATACGTGATCAGAGCTCCTGTTAAAGACACACACGACGAGCCTTCATGTTGAGGTGGGGCAGTGTTGTAGGACAGTGTTGTACTTTCTATGCACATATATATATCTGTGGCACGTGTGGGACATCACGTGATGCATTCACAGAGCTACACCTCCTAAACTCGTCACCTAGTAAGGACGTTAAAGGCCCCGAAATAGGCGGCCACCTATCTGCTTTAGTTTGAGAAAATACTGACCTCCAGTGAGGAAGGACCCAGATTTCTAAAGTTGTGAAGATTATTTTATTCTAAATCAGATTCTGTTCATACCTCTTGAGATTCTTGCACATTTTTTCCAAAATCATCGTCCAAAGTTTGTTGAATTTGCAGGCGAGTGCTGCGGCCTACTGTCTCAGATGTGGATGAATGCCATCAGATTTAGTTACATTGAGCACAGCTGTTTGAGGAATATACAAAAGGCAGTGGTGGGCCGTCAGGGCCAGCAAGGCCTTCTCTGCTGGCCTAAACAGAATCACAAAGTTATATCTATTTTGTAATTTAATCATTTTTCATAAATACACGACATGTATTATAATATTTTTCCCATTATCTTATTTTCTCATTGCACAGCTCCTGTCTTCCTCAGTTGCAGCACAGCACAGCTTGTTTTAAGTAGAGCTTTTATCCAATCAGATTTCACCTCTGTGTCTCTAGGTAAGAAGAGAGGCCCGAGGTCCTCTAGAGAGCCTTTGCACTTTAAGTAAATGGGGACGATATTGTTGATTGTCATAGTCTTCAACCAATCAGATCTTTAGTTTGACATGTTGGGCGTATTCTTTGACGTGCCAGTGGTACCGAGGTAGCCTCCTAAGTACGTCTGCATTAACATGCGCCGTGATTGGTCAGTGGGCCAGCGTGACTTTTGTCAAACACAAAGCTAGCTAGCAGATCTTAGTGTTTAGTAAGAGTTCATGTTGAAACATATGTAAGAGAAGTTATGACATTTGTAGCATTTTGCTTGCTGTAGATTCTTTTATTTTTTTAACCTAGCTCTGTTTTTTAACTTCAATGGCTGAAGGAGGAGAAACAGATTTCTCAAGACCAGAAAAACTGGACATCGTATCAAAGGGTCGTTCACCCCCACGGCTAGCATGGAAAAGGATTTGTACTAACAGTATTTCTGGCTGACAGCGGCGGAGAAGCGTTGCACATTTTATGGCTAAGAATGAAACTTTTGCTGAGACCCGAGTGGATCTACAACTCAATGAACACGTTCAGGAGGTCCTCTGACTGGAACTGAACTGAACCGATGTTCTGTACAACTGCGGTATTAAACTCTTTGTTAACAAAGAAAGGAGGATGGACTTTGTATTTAAGTGAACAGCAGCTTTAAGTGAAGTGTTTTTGTGTTTTTACATCTAACAGTAGCGTTACTACTGTTAGATTTTCTATGGTGTCATTTTTTATGATATGGTGAATATTGTTCCCTCTGATGTGAATAATATTTGAATGGCTCGTGCTCCTTAGTGTGCGGATGAATACGCGTGTTAGCGCTGCAGTGTTGCTGGATTGATGTGTCATGCTTTGTTGTCATATAAATATATGTGACTGGTTCTGGTTCTTGTCATTGTGTTAATTACATTGATTCTGACTATCCCGTCATCGTGGGGTTTGCCACAGTTGTTTTCCCATTAAGCTAGTTTAGAGTAGCCTCAGCTGTTTTTTATGTTTTTTTTAGTTCCGGGTTGAAAGGTCACACAGCCCGTTGTCTGTTACCTGAGTGCAGTCCACCGAAAACATATTTCCCACAATTTAAGCTTCTGCATTTTCCAAATGCACTATTATTTTTCAAATGTATTGTTCGGTTCGTAAGCCTCGTACCGAACGGTTTAATACCAATACGTGTATCGTTACACCCCTAGAAACACATAATAACCGTAGCTGTGGCTCATAATGAGGTTATTCAACTGTAGTAGGACAGCACAGAAGGCCCAGGTATAAAATGCACGGCCCACACTGACAAAAGGACATGGGGTGGTTTCTAATATGCAAACGTGTCTCCTCGAGTCCTTTCCTTGCCTCCCCTCCTCTCGTCTTTGTCCCGTCCGCGAGAGATTCAAACTGAGGAGGCAAGAAAGAGAAGCAAGAAGAGAGGAGTCGAGGCAACAGACATTTATCAAATGAGACATCTTTAAAGAGTCAATTGAATATGGCGTGTGACACACGTCATTGTTTTGATATACCGCTGCATTTTATGATTTCTGTCAGATGAGCATAACAATGTTCATGATAACATATTTACTTTTAATTTAATTCACAACATGGCATAATGTACCATGAATGGACGGATGTCGATCTATATGATATAAATATACAAATATCCCATTTAGCCCCAAAACTAACTTACGTTCTGCTTCCTCCGTCAAGTTCAAAACTAAACTTTTACATGAATGAAGTTACCCTGCTGTTTCTTGCGTAAATGCGCATGCTCTCTGATTCGTTCACATACAAATGGATATAATAGCCTTTTATGTATTGTATAGTGTGAAGCACTACACATATTAGTATGAAAAGTACGATACAAATAATGTGTGACATATATAATTGAGTCATATATATTATACACACAAACACTCTTTTCTATCTAAGTAGATAGACAACATTTTGTTTAAATAATAACTAATAATGATGCGAGCATCATGGACCCTACAGGTGAAGTTTAGTTGAAGTGGCCTGCATCGACATCTCATTGGATAGATGCACCAGTGTGAAGGGATTGGAAGATCCTCCATGATCACGGGCAGGGACATTATTTCCGTGTCAAGCGAGGAAAGAGGACACAAAGCACTTTGAAAAGCACCCATGGTAGCAGCACCACTTGACGTAAACAGAAGACCATTCGACGCCTGGAAGTAAGTATTTATCTCATTGGAAAATGATAGCTATGCAACTTCTTTGTTTTGTACAACATTTGGTTCAAACAATAAATACTAAAAAATAATGATGCTAGCATCATGCACCCTACAAGTGAAGTGTGGTTGAAGTGGCCTGCATCGACATTAGGGGAGGGACGGGTAGAAGAAGACCTTCATAAAGAAGTAGAGGAGGTCCCGCCACGGTAGTGGTGCACCTAGAGAAGGCATGGAGAGCCCGGAGTTATCCTTTACTCTGGCTTATAGAGTTTGTATAATTCATTAATTATTATTTACCTTATATGGGATAGAAATAACGTGTTGAAGTCAGTGGTGGGCCATGCATTTTATACCTGGGCCTTCACTGCTGTCCTGCAGTTGAACCACCTAACCTCATTATGACACCACAGCTACGGTTATTATTTGTTTTGTGTAAAAATGAAGCTCAACACCTACAAATACACTAACTGCAGAGTGCAGATACATGAATACGCGCACGGAATGCTGCGTCATTAATGGACACTGCATTACAAAAAACTGCGGAGCTAAAACACGTATTCCACCGCACACTGATAAGCACGGGCCATTCAAATATTTTCACATCAGAGGGAACAATATTAACCATATCATAAAAACGACACCATAGACACATTATCACAGTAGTAACTCTCCTATCACTTCCTCCAGGAAATACACGACTCCACAGTTCTTGTTACTGACTTATTTATTAGTCTGTCAACACCGAGAGGGAAAATGAGTCCATATGAAAACACATGAATCTTCAAAGATGATCACTTAAAAACTTAAACTTAACTTTAACACTTTGCACGGAGTATATAGACTTCTGCCGCTTCACGTGTCTTCTTGTTGCTGTGCACCGACTAAATATGTCCCCAGAGCTTTGTTAATAAAGAGTTTAATCTCACGGTTGTTCAGTAGATCCGTGAGTTTTAGTTCCAGTAAGAAGTCCTTCTCCATTCATGGACGCCAGTGAAGACAGTCGAGCCTCCCCAGTTGTATTTCTTGAATACGTTTTAATGTGTTTGAGGCTGAAAATGTCTGCTCGACAGAGGCAGCAGATATTGGGATTGTCACCGCCCAGCATGTTACGCTAGCCCACTGACCAATCACGTATTTGTAGGCCAGCTAGCAGGCTCTGACACGTCAAAGAATACGCCCAACATGTCAAACTAAAGATCTGATTGGTTGAACACTATGACAATCAACAATATCGTCCCCATTCACTTAAAGTGCAAAGGGATTCACTTGTGAGTCTGCAGGCCTCGGGCCTCTCTTCTTACATAGAGACACAGAGGTGAAATCTGATTGGATAAAAGCTCTACCTAAAACAAGCTGCACTGGAAGCAGAGCAACTGAGGAAGACAGTAGCTGTGCAATGAGGAAATAAGATAATGGGGAAAATATTGTAATGCATGTTGTGTATTTATGAAAAATTATTAAATTATAAAATAGCTATAACTTTGTGATTCTGTTTAGGTCAGCAGAGAAGGCCTTGCTGGCCCTGACGGCCCACCACTGGTTGAAGTAGAGTGGTATTGTGCTTCATTGGTCACTAGATAAATCCCTGTGCTGAATGTGTAGAAGCAGACCCTCATCTTTTCTCTCTTGAGCTGCAAGAAGCAACTTCCCTGCATAGAATGTGTCACACTCAATCTGTTTTTTCTTTTATTCTTTTCTGGTTGGTTGTCTTATATTTCTATTTCTCGTGATTGCAAAGTGATGTATTGGATGGAAGGTGTGCTTGTTTGCATGACTAGAAGTCAGTGGTGTGTAACATTACAGCCGGTATCTGTGCTGGAGTGTCCTCACCGTCCTCTCTCTGTTTCTATCTCCAGCACTAAAAGACAAGTAGAAGACAACCACAGATTTAGGCTTCAGCTTGTTTTGAGGCTTTGCCCCCCTCCGTCACTCCCTCACTAATGAAAGAATTTTAGATTAGTGACACTACAGTGATACAGTACATGTCACGACTCTTACCCATCCTCTATAGCTTTAGGTTTGGAGAGGTTGTGCTTCCCCTTTATGTACTACTGATGTTGTCATGGGGAGGTGCTGTGTCAAAAGAGATGTCTCAGAGGACTTTGTGCATTTTGACATATGTTTTTCTGTTAATAATACTACTTTAATCACAGATCACCCAGTTTATTTAGATGACATTTGTAGAATTTGGCTTAGTTCTTGTGTGTCAAAATGTGCCCTAACAGTGAATTCTACACAATAAAAGTTTGTTGTGTGAAATATTGCTGTGACTTTAGTGCTCGGCGGTATACCGGTTCAACCTGTATACCGGTTTTAATTCCCCGTATGGAATGATTTTTTCACACACCGTCATACCGGTGCATAGAAACTACTGCTGTCACTCTTCAACAGGCAGCTAAGTATGTTGTTCGCCTCTAACAGCGCTACAGTCGGAGCTAGTTGTATTGAGAGGGACCTCTAGTCATGGTTATAACTTTATAACACAACAATTAATAACCCACAACTAACGCTCTTTAACAGGGCAAAACACCACGACACAACAGTTTGTGACACATAAACAATTTGTAACACTAATAATTGTACATTTATAAAATTACAGCGCCGAACGGCATGCTGGGTACAGCTCGCTAGCTAGCTAGCCCGGTAGCACAACAGACTGTTAACAGCTGGGAGAGGCTCCGTCGCTACAGTAACGTTACATTAAAGAACAGAGCGATGCAGGATGAACAAAGAGAACCCGAGATGCACCGATAGAGTCTGTGCCCAAGAGAGGAGCTGGGTCTGCTGTTTGGAAGTGTTTTGGTTTTAAAAAATCCGACGTTTTGCGAGTTTGTAGAGCCACTGTTGTTGCAGCTGGTGGTAACAGGAGCAACTTACTCCAGCACCTCAGCAGAAAACAGAGAGACAGCGAGATCCTTCTTGTGGCACTGGCACCTCAGTGATTAGTCAGTGGCACTTCAGCGGCAAGCGTCAGTCAGGTGCCACAACTGTGGCAGGCGAGCGGCACTAGTTCGCACCCGTCAATAAGCTGCCGAGCTGAGCGGGCGGAGCCACATTTCCTGAGAACACTCATTGTTTTTACGAGAGGTCAGCTTCCGTAAATCAGTTTTATGATTTTAGCTGAGTCACCGGAGCCACCCGTTCTCTGTATATGTACATCCTTAGAGTAACCATGTTGTACTTTTTTGTTTCTCATTCATTTTATTTAAGTATGATTTTGCTGGTTTTGCAACAAAAGGGAACATAATACACTCTTTCCAAATTATTACTTTTATAGTCATTTACAACGACTAAAATAATGAAAATAAATCATCCGTTTTATTATCATTTAAAAGTAAACATCGAACAAAAAGTTTGGAAATTAGTGTTTGGTAGATTATTTCTCTGTTGTAACAATGCTTTTTGGCAATGCCTTTTATACTGTTGGAAAGCCTGTTTAGTTACCTTTCAAACGGTGCCCCATTTGTAAGGAACATGCATTTCTGGGATGAGCAGCACAGCTGAGTATGTGGGTTGTGCCCATGAAAAATTTGCCAAATCTTCTCTGCCAGTTGCTATTGACCGTCAGGCCCATTTGTGCTGGCAACACCTGCACTGGAACCTGAACATGTGGAGGAACGTTATGTTCAGCGATGAGTCCAGATTCTGTCTAAGGAAGTTGGATCGTAGGGTGAAAGTGTGGAGAAGACAGGGAGAACGCTATGCTGATTGCTGCACCGATGGAGGAACACCTTTTGGTGGAGGCAGTGTGATGGTGTGGGGCGGCATCTCCATCACTGGAAAAATGAAGCTTGTCTTCATTGGAGGCAATCTCAATGCAGAGAGATATTGAGATGAGATTCTGCAACCAGTGGCATTCCCATTTCTCCACAGTCTGGGACCGAACTCCATCCTCTAAGATGAAGACGCTCGCCCCCACAGAGCGGGGTTTATCAGAGACTACCTCCAGAATTTGGGAGTAGAGGATGGAATGGCCTGCCAGCAGTCCTGACCTCAACCCAATTGAACACTTGTGGGACCAGCTGTTCGTGCCAGAGTGACCAACACAACCACATTGGCTGACTTGTGACAAATCCTGCTTGAGGAGTGGAATGCCATCCCACAGCAGTGTGTGAGCAGGCTGGTGACCAGTGTGTGGAGGAGGTGCCAGGCTGTTGTGGCTGTGTATGGTTCTTCCACACGCTACTGAGGCTCCTGTTTGTTAAATAAATACATTGTAAAATTGCCAATATGTCTTGTTTCTTCCTTGTTACTGATATACTTCAATCATCCAATACACCAAACAAGAGTCGATGGCAGAATACGTTGTTTGGCATTGGCAGAGAAGATGTGGCAAATTGTTCATGGGTGCAACCCACATACTCAGCTGTGCTGCTCATCCTACAAATGCATGTTCCTTACAAATGGGGCACCGTTTGAAAGGTAAATAAACAGGCTTTCCAACGGTATAACATTTATTGCCAAGAAGCATTGTTACAACAGAGAAATAATCTACCATACACTAATTTCCGAACTTTTTGTTCGATGTTTATATAAAAGCGTTTTAAAATTAAAACCCATAAAATGTCGAATCCAAAAATCCATGTCTGAAAATATCTTCACTCTTCCTCTGCTTATATGTAGGTGTCAGTAGGTGCCACAAGCTGCTAGTGCCAATAGTTGTCACAGGAGTGTCACCACTAGTCTGACTCCTGCATAGAGGGGGAATGGGTGTGTCAACATTTCCCTCCTTTGTCTTCCGTGGAGTAGGCACAGGCCTCACCTCCAAATCCTCAGCATGTGAGCTGGGTCTCTCTGACATGGGCTGAGGACAGGGTACTGATTTCTCCTCCAGGTCATCATCAGTTGGGTCACGTCCCTCCAGCCCAAGTAGATCCCCACCATCAGCCACATTATCCAGGTGGCTCTCCAATCCCTCAGTCAGGTCCAGATTCTCACGTTCCTGAGTTGCGACACCTTTAGTTGCTGGATAATACACTTCCTCCACCAATACAAACTCTGGATCAGGTGACTCAGTTTCAGACTCTTGACTCAAAGTAAGTTCATCCACAGGAGCAACTGCCTGGTGACGTCGTCTCAGTGCTGGTATGGGCCCCACACATGGTCGCAAGTTGGACCTATGCACCCTCTCCACCGGTCCTCCCTCCAGTGTCTCCACCGCATATGTGGCCCCTTGGATATCCACAACTTTGTACACAGTAGCCCCCCAGGCATCCTGGATCATATTCCTTCCGGGTGGTCGGTGACGGAGATACACAAGTTGTCCCACCTCGACCGGCGTGCAGTACACCTTCTCCTGTTGGTGGGCTATCCTCTCCGCAGCCTTTTGTTCAGCACACTCCCTCACTCTTGCATGTGCATCTTTGAGACGCTCCTGACGCACCAGTCAGTTTTGGCATGTTTCACTTGTTCCTGGCCTAACAGTGCATCGATTGGAAGGTGCGGACGAATGCCAAACAGCAAGAAGTAAGGTGGATACCCTGTGGTCGAGTGTGGCGTGACATTATATGCTTACACAAGCTCGGACAGGTGTTCAGGCCAACGTCACTTCTTTTCAGGGGGGAGTGTGCGCAGGAGGTCGTGCAGGGTCCTATTAAACCTCTCACACTGGATTGCCTTGTGGGTGCTGGGGCATACCCACCCCAAAACATCTCTGCCTCAGCAGACCCAATGTCCGCTCAATGCCCTGATGCCCCATCTGATCATGCATACTTTTAAGGACTTGCTCTTTGAAGGAGGTAGGCAACAACAGCTGTTCACACTTTCCAGTATGAACATCCTCAACCACACGGTACAGGAGTCCATCCTTTTCTCTGATCTGTGGCCACTGTTTCAGCCAGGAGCAAACTACCTTAGATAAACCTTTTCTGTCTTGGAAGGTAGGTTTCCTCTGTCTGCTCTAAAACTCTCTCACTACACTAAGTGTCGGATCTGATGCTTGAAGTTTCTGAAGTTCTGTTTTAGAATATCCTGGCAAGGTTGGTGTGTTATCCTGAGCTACCTCACTCGTTGCTGTCTCACTCGCCTCAGATGCATATAGCTGCCTGACCCTACCGCACGCAATCCCTGCTGCAACTAAATTCAGGCCCAGAGCTGTAACTGTCCTAAGAGAGTTGCATTTGGCCACACACCCATCATACTCTGCATCCTCACTTTCAGGTTCTGGTGCATCGGCTGCTGGTTGCCGGGAGAGTGCATCAGCTGCAGAATTACACCTACCAGGGCGATACTTCACATCAAAATCAAATACGGACAGCTGAGCGACCCACCGCTGTTGAATAGCCCCTAAGTTAGCAGTAGAAAGATGACACGGGGTTATTATCCGTAATGATGGTGAACTTGGACCCCAGAAGATAACTCCTAAACTTTTCAGTGACTGCCCACTTTAGAGCGAGGAGCTACAACTTCATACTGCTGTACTTTTGGTAATTCTTCTCAACCCCTCTTAGCCTCCTACTTGCATAAACAATGACTTTTCGCTTCCTCCCCCTGTTCCTGGCATAGGACTGCACCTAGAACTTGACTGCTAGCATCTGTCTCTAGAATAAAATGGTAGATATAGTCTGTGTAGCCAAGTGTGGGGGTGCTGGTCAGCTTAAACTTTAGGAGCTCAAAAGCCTGTAGACACGGTGGATTCCAGGCTGACCTGAACAACTCATTACTCCTGACCTTGCTGCTCTCTTTGATACAAGCATTTACAACATCGTGAAGGGGCCCTGCAATTTGGGAGAAACTCTCAATGAACCTTCTATAGCAGGGGTCTTCAACGTTTTTCAGGCCAAGGACCCCCAAACTGATAGAGAGATGGAGCGGGGACCCCCGACTATATATAGTGTATAAAATTGTGTTTTATATTAAATGGGCCTAGTACCATGTATAAACATACCTCTTTATTGTGCATTCAATACTAAGCTATTCAAATAATACACAGGTTCATATATTCATGTTTTTATTTTAAACATGTGCAAGGTACAGTGAGTAGGGTGGCCGTGCCACTGCCATTTTGAAACATACCTTGTCAGCTGATACCAATATCAACATTGTCTGTCAATTGCATGATAATCATGCATACAAGCTATTCAAATTGATGTTTTCATTTTAAACATAAATATGGAAATGAAAAATGAGTGATGGCCTATTAGTGCCACTGCCATGCATAAACATACCTGTTATCTTTCATACAATACTGAACTATTAAAATAATGGTCAGATTCATGTTTAGAGATTTATTTATTTAATTTTATTTTTTTAAATTGTCTAATCAACCAAAACATTTGCGGACCCCCTGCAGTACCTCCGCGGACCCCCTAGGGGCCGCGGACCCCCTGTTGAAGACCTCTGTTCTATAGTAACTGTAAAAGCCCCACAGGTCTGTGCCAATACCTTGAGCTGAAACTTGGTGGCCAAGAAATCTGACCTCGGTTTGAAGAAAATGGCACTTCTTAATTTTGACTTTTAGCCCTGTCGCTCTCAACCTCCTGAAGACTGTCTCTAACTTCACTAAGTGGTCTTGGAATGTTGATGAAAACACTAGCAAGTCGTCCAAATAGATCAATACCATCTGCAAAACTAGATCACTCATTGTAGCCTGCATCAGACATTGAAAGGTTGCGGGGCGCGTTACAGAGCCCAAAGGGCATCCTCAGGTACTCATAAAGGCCGAATGGTATGGCGAAAGCTGTTTTGTCCCTATCTTTCTCATGTACAGCAACCTGATGGTATCGGCCAGTGAGGTCGATTGTCCGAGAAGAACTTTGCGCCACTCAGAGCGTCCAAAGTTTCATCAATGCGTGGCAGTGGAAATGCGTCACACCTGGTCTTCAAGTTCAGCCTCCTGTAGTCGACACACAGCCTTAAACTTCCATCAGACTTGCGCTCCAACACAATAGTTGAGGCATAGGAGCTTGAACTCTCTTGAATCGCTCCTTTTCTCAGCAGTTCAGAAATATCTTCCCTGACCTCCTTGTACTGATTAGGTGGGATGCGCCGGTAAGGTTGGGAAACTGGTATCTCGTCCACCACAGGGATTTCATGTTTCACCTTATCGGTGTATCCCAGATCCTCATGAACTGCAAACACATCTGCATACTTCATCAGAAGCTCTCCTAGTTCCGCCTGCTGTTCTGGCGTACCTCCTAAATGTAGTTGCTCTAGTAGGCTCTGTACATCACTGTCACATCCATGATCATCCTTCCGGTTAATCGTCACTTCCTCATGGTCAGCGGTGATACGCTGAAACTTCACCTCGTAGGAGTCACCCTCAACACACTGGCTGAGGATACCTAACCTAGTCTTTGGGGACAACCACATATCCTCCGGTGAGAGGTTGACAACTCGGACTGGGAACACCTGACTGTTGGCTTACACCACTGTTGTGAAAACAATCAACCCGCCAGGCAGTGGCATAGGCCGTGGCTCGAGCAGCATGCTGGTGTCACCACCCGACGATCTCCTGAGTCCCCTTGCTAAACTGTGGCAATGGCTGAAGCAGGTACAGTTGTGTGAAAAAGTGATTGCCCCCTCAACCTAATAACTGGTTGGGCCACCCTTAGCAGCAACAACTGCAATCAAGCATTTGCGATAACTGGCAATGAGTCTTTTACAGCGCTGTAGAGGAATTTTGGCCCACTCATCTTTGCAGAATTGTTGTAATTCAGCCACATTGGAGGGTTTTCGAGCATGAACCACCTTTTTAAGGTCATGCCACAGCATCTCAATCGGATTCAAGTCGGGACTTTGACTAGGCCACTCCAAAGTCTTCATTTTGTTTTTCTTAAGCCATTCAGAGGTGGACTTGCTGGTGTGTTTTGGATCATTGTCCTGCTGCAAAACCCAAGTGCGCTTCAGCTTGAGGTCACGAACAGATGGCCGGACATTCTCCTTCAGGATTTTTTGGTAGACAGCAGAATTCATGGTTCCATTTACCACAGCAAGTCTTCCAGGTCCTGAAGCAGCAAAACAGCCCCAGACCATCACACTACCACCACCATATTTTACTGTTGGTATGATGTTCCTGTTCTGAAATGCCGTGTTACTTTTACGCCAGATGTAATGGGACATGCACCTTCCAAAAAGTTCAACTTTTGTCTCGTCAGTCCACAGAGTATTTTCCCAAAAGTCTTGGGGATCATCAAGATGTTTTCTGGCAAAACTGAGACGAGCCTTTATGTTCT
>NW_022280207.1:0-17306 GCF_004355925.1 Anarrhichthys ocellatus | reverse complement strand
CGGAACTCCACCAATCTGGATGTCTACCTCAGGGCATTTGCCTACAGCACGTTCTAGAAAACGGTCTTTGGTTAGGATGTCCTATGAGCCTTTTGACTTGCCTCGCATTGCCCGGCTCATAGCAACGGAGGGCTCCGGTTTCCCTGAACCGCAGGACTTGGCTTAGCATTAGAAAGTCTTCCTGAGTCACATAGTTTATTGCAATGTCTGACCATGTGCCCAACCCCCTCACACTGCAGACAAATTGGCTGTCCATCATCAATATACTTCAGCTATATTTTGAATCGAACACCTTTGGTTCCCTTCTCTGAACTAGCATTTTGCATTGTGAGCTCACGGACTGCATTGGTTAGCTCACCAATAGCATTACCCTGCTGTGCAATTATTTTAATTACTTCCTGCATAGTGGTGATCAAGTCAGTCTGTGCATTACTAGTCGAGTCTGTTTTTTTCAGAAACCTCGTCTGGGCCGCCACCCACTAGATTCCTGTTTCTCCCCACATTAGTACTGCGAGGCCGGTCTTGAAGTGTCTACATCATTGCCTCTTCTCGTACATCAAACAGGCTTTAGTCAGGCTTCTCTCTTATAAGCCTACGCAATTCACGTCGAAGGGTGGAGTCACGTACACCTTCAATGAACTGGTCTCTAAGTGCTAGCTGTACATCAACTACAATGTTAGGAGACTGTTGAAGAGCAGGATTAAGCAGCTGTGAGCGCGCATGTGAAGAATCCCGCAAGTCTTCCCCATCTAACTGCCGGCGCGCATGTAACAGTTGTGGAGTAGTGCGTCTCTCTCTGAATACTTCCCTCAGGTATGAAAACAGATCACTGGATTGCTTGACCTGTCCACCCACCCGTAACTTAACCTCCTCTAGAGCTGACCCCTTTAACTGTGAGAAGATGAAGTCTACCTGCTCCTCCCCATGTAGACCCCTTGCTCTCATCGCCCGCACCACCTCTTCTATAAACTCATCAACAGTGTGAACATCTTTCCCTGGTTCACCACTAAAAGGTGCCTTATTTTTCTCTTGGAATGTAAACAATAGACCTTGGTTGAGCATCACCCACGTTAGCAATACTTGACATTACAGCATCATGTTTTCTACCCAGTTCCAAAATCTGTGACTGCAGTTGTACCAAAGGGTTACCTCCCTCATCAGACATGGAGGCAGCTGGGTTGTCCCCATAATGGCTGGGACCAGCCCATGGAGCAGCCACACCCTCTTCCTCTTCTGACATTTCAAACTGTCGCCTTCAGTGTCCTTTCTGCAGCAAGATAACAGTCACTACCAGTTGCCTCTCAGTCCAGCAGTTTCTCAGAGGGAGACGTCCCGTGGTCCTCTCTTCCCGCAGTCTATGGCGATACCTCTTGTCCTGGAACACCAGCCACGTGCCACCCTGCTGCGTCTGGGACACCTCACGGCAGTCGTCGCACCCTCTGATCCCGGAGCTGGAGTCTTCTTAGCCACTACTGTTGTTTCTATACGTATTATCCCTGTCCAACTATGACCTCAAAATTAACCGGGGATCCCACCGCTGCCATCAAAATTAGTGTGGTTTAATTAAAAGGATGAGACCAGACACAAAGATACATTTATATTTGATGTGGGTCTTTTATTTCCCCGACTGCACTCTTGGAGTACAGCGTTAATTAGTCAAATTTTAAAAGTTACAGATCAATTTACAGCAAAATTAAACAATTGCTTTTTACTCGATTTAGGATTACATAATAACAGGACTGACAACTGGAAACACTATATTCGAAAGCTACATAGAAAAACAACAGTAGTGGCTTCCTCTCCCATATCAGTACTCGGCCTGTGTCCTCGGACCCACACACATGGAACTCACGGCAGCTTCTGTCTCCCCTCTAAATGAGGCAGATGCATACAACTTACCACCATGTCTCTAAACAGTTACCAACCCCAATTACAAGGTGATTCAGCATTCATTAGTAACTTCTCCCGCTACTTACCCTGACCCGTCGTTCAGGTCTTTCCTTTCAGCGCAGTCTGGATGCTAAATGCTAACGCTCTGTCCACAGCAGCCTCTGATTCCCGCTCTGTATTTCCACATCTTACGTGAACTCCGTGCTCTCGCGTAGCTCACGCTTCACTGTTCTTAAAGTGACAGTACGCCTAAAATAAAAGCAGCATCTGTCACTAACCCTGCACGTAAGTCATATCTATCAGGTACAGTACAGAAATCTTCCTACCCCCACTTCGCCTGGCTACATAAAAACAGTCAAGGAAAAATAATTATACCGTGAAACTGCCAGAATCTTAAAAAATACCGTGATACAAATTTTTGGTCATACCGCCCAGCACTATATGACTTTCTCCTAATTTCTATTTGTTTCATTTACAGATTCAAAGTTCAAGATCCACATTCACACTATTCTTTGCAAGTAGGATACCAACCTTTTTTTACGGTTTCTTTTAGAATTCAAGCTGCCTTCTCTCTTTGTTCTGGGCTGGTTTAGTCTTTGTGATGTTGGTAACAGGACCGTATCAGTCCCGTGTTAGCTGGTTTAGTCTTTGTGATGTTGGTAACAGGACTGTATCGGCCCCGTGTTAGCTGGTTTAGTCTTTGTGATGTTGGTAACAGGACTGTATCGGCCCCGTGCTAGCTGGTTTAGTCTTTGTGATGTTGGTAACAGGACCGTATCAGCCCCGTGTTAGCTGTTTTAGTCTTTGTGATGTTGGTAACAGGACTGTTTAACAAATTTAAAATGTTATGTGAGACTAAGATTAATTGAAAGAAAATAGGTGTTTTTGCACTTTTCCAAGCACACTATTGGCTAATATCTACTTATACGTCATCCAAACATAGCCGCCCACTCTATTTGCTTGAAAAAGTAACTTCGACAAAGTTACGATAAACTAAAAGTGTGCAAGAATTCCGAGTGGCAACAGTTCTTTTTCATTTGTTAAACTGTAGAAGTTGTTGACATAAAAGGGGTCCTTTATAATAACTGCACGCTATGAATCAGTAGTATGAGTAAACTCTTAATAAAGCATTGTTCCTACATTAACACTCATTAGTATGCAATTCATAAACGGTTATAAATGTTTTAATCTTCATTAATAAGCTTGTCTATTACCAAGCTGCTGTTGGCCCACGGCCTAAAACGTGTTAAGTGCTGTTTCCCCATCGATGCGTTTCCCCCTTACTAAACCTGAATCTGTCACGATCAGGCTTTGCTTTGTGTGTTCTGTGTGTTTTTCTGTAGCTCCTCACTCTACCTGTCGGCCACTCCCTCAGCACCAGTCCAACTCCCTTCACCTGTCCCTGATCGGTAATCAAGCTCTCCCTCATCAGCACAACACTCCTCACCTGTTCAAACCACTTTATAAACCCCTGTCTCTCAGCCACTCACTGCCAGGTCATTGTTTGTGTTCATGTCTACCCGCCCGCTCTTGCTCGTCCTGTTCCCGGTTTCCCCGTCTGCCTGCCCTGCCTCGTTTCCCTCTGGATTTTCTCTCTTGTCTTGTGCTTGGACTCCCTGTTGTGTTGGTAATTATTCTTTTTGTGTTTAATAAAATGCCTGCTTCACGCTACTCTGCCTGGTCTGCATTTGAGTCCTCCACCATGCCCCGTGACAGAATCAGCACTTATGTGTATATGTACTAGGGCTACATTGTACTTTTATTTTTCTATTTCTTTCTATTTTGAAATAATAGTATGAAAAAAGTATTAGTAAGAGAAAGTCACGGTGATACATTATGGATTTGGGGCCCTACTGTGGGCATGGGGCCCCTAGCACTCACACCGCCTGAGCCGTATCCACACGATCATAATGACATTTCTAATCCAATATGCTGAAGTACAGAGAACACCACGAAACAATCTGTGGCTGTCCTCATGGGCGGCATTCGATGTTTATGTATGGTGCAGGTAGGTGAAGTAGATGGGATTTGTCTCTGATGATGTCGTTTGGTGCTCTTGTTCATATCGTGTGTGTTGCTCGTGTCTAAGTTGTTGTCCATCTCTCCAGGTTACTACATGGGGATGTGTATCGCTGCTCCAGAGAAAAACCTGGGATACATTCACCAGGTCAGTCTGTCTCCCTGTCTGTCTCCCTGTCTGTCTCCCTGTCTGTCTCCCTGTCTGTCTCCCTGTCTGTCTCCCTGTCTGCAGATTTGTGAACACACTTGGATTCTATACACATGCATTACACTTTAGTCCGTTCCCAGTAAGGCTGCAAGTTTATGAACAGAATGACCAACACAATTTTTCATTGATGATTAGATTGTACTTTCACATTTAGATGACCAGCACTGCTTTCTCTACTTCATTCCTGCTCATGTACAAATCTCTGCGTCAGAATAAGACGATGCAGCTCCTACAGGAGAAATCAAATTGTACCAAACTTCTGAGCCAAAATACCAAATCAACAGAGCACTGCTTTCACTGTCATGTGGTGCTACATTCCTGCTAATGAACAAACCTTTGCATCAAAATAAGTCTTAAAACAGGGTTCTTCCTCACCTGAATTAAGAGCATTTAGCATTTATGAGCGTTTTGCCCATAAAATAAACTGTGTATTACTCTTCTACTCTCGACTGCATCGGCAGCATTCAGGAGGGTTTCTCACAGGCTGTTGTTGAATGCTTTGTACACAGTTTGATATGCAGCGGAGTTTGAGTGTCAATATTGCAGTCGATCAAACATCAATATTGCAGCTGCTCGTGTTCATTTAATAGTGGGAAGTCAAAATTGTGATGAACAAAAACTGTTTTGTCAAAATCAGTGGCTGATGCTGAGGACTTCAGGTGAAGTCTTAAATAGAGATGTTATTTGAACAAGACTTAAAATCAGGCTGGAATGAGAGAAAAGAGAAAATGTGCATAATATTGTCTATATAGTTATGTTCTAGGTATGAGCAGCTACATGAAGGAAGTGCACCAGTGACTGATGTGAATCACAGCTGAACTCTGTTCATTTGTTTGTCAATTTCCATCACAACTTCCCAAGAACACAAAAGCTTCTATATAGTTTATCCTCCTCTGTGGAAATAACCCAGTTCCACCTGCCATATTTTCACCAGATTTTGGTTTCAGTTGGGACTAAAATCATTTTGACAAACAACTCAGCAATGCATTAAAGGGACAGTGTGTAATTTCTAGGGGGGATTATGGGCAGATTTTGAATATAATATTCATAACTATATTTTAATCGGTGTATAATCACCCGGAACTAAGAATCGCTTTTCGTTAGCATAGAAAAAGCCATTTATATGTACATGGGGAGCGGGTCGTCTTCCACAGAGTCCACCATCTTGCATCGGCATGTTTCTACAGCAGCTCAGAACAGACACTGGCTCTAGTGAGAGCCTTTCACCTTCTGTTATCTGAAGGTAGCGATGCGTTCAGAAACCCGGGATTAAACGACCCCGGTGCTAAATTAATAAAGATGTCATAAAGATGTAAATATCTAATAAAGAGGACAGAAAGAACATGTCTGTGTTCTTTATAAACTTCACTCAGAAATGTTATTTATTTATTTACATACATCGCCGGACTTGAGGCTTCAACAGGCCGTCCACAAACCAATGGGTGATGTCATGATGACTCCGTCCTCTTCTTATATACAGTCTGTGTTTGCAACCTGCCATAAACTACTAGATGCCACTAAAACGTACACACTGTTCCTTTAAGTGCAATGCACTGTATCTTCTTTGAATAACCATTAAGGGAGAAAAATGATATTCTTTTTGGCCAATATTTGTTTTGTCATAATGATATTTAATTTCAGTCCAAACTAAAGTTAGGGATTTTATGATGCAGGGCTTTGAGAGATTTTTTTTTTTTCCATTTCTACCTCAGCATTAAAATGTATGATCTTTGACTGACATATGTCCTGATGAAGTGTGGAGCATCTCCGGTGTTTTCGGGGCCACCTGGTTGTCGGTAGTTCTTAAATATTGGTCTCAGCTGTGTTGTTGTGTCTCACCAGGTGAGTGACAGCTGGAGAGCATTTCTCCTCCTCTCTCTCTGCATCCAGTTGACCAGCTGGACGCTTGTCATCTACTGGTCTCGGCATCACTGGCACAACCACCCAATCAGCCGGGCCCTGCAGGCCCACATACAGCCTCCTCACCCTGGCTGGGGCTCTGTGGCATCCAGCATCAACACTGAGTTCAGACGCATAGACAAGTTTGCTACGGGGGCGCCTGGAGCCAGAGTAATTGTTACTGACAGCTGGGTGTTAAAGGTGAGTAACAAACTGTTTATTGCCAAGTACGTTACATACAAGGAATTTGACTAGTGCCTACTGGTGCATAACAATAAACACAGTGCAATAGTATGTGACATCATTTAAAATAGAAAAATATTAACATTTTACAATACGGTAAACAAATAACAATACATTAGTTGTATATTGATAAAGAAAAGATGTGCAAGGGTGTGTAACTAACAAATTGTTCTGGGGGTGTAAGAGTCAGTGGGGGTCCCGGGCTTTGTTGATGAACCCAACTGCAGATGGAAAAAACTGTTCATGTGGCGTGAGGTTTTGGTCCTGATGGACCGCAGCTTCTTGCCAGATGGAAGGGAATCAAACAGTTCATGTCTAGGGTGAGAGGGGTCGGCTACAATCCTTCTTGCTCGCTTCAGGGTCCTTGAAGCGAATAAGTCCTGGAGGGACGGCAGATTGCAGCCAATCACCCTCTCAGCAGAGCGAATGATGCGCTGCAGTCTGAACTTGGCAGTGGCTGCAGCGTACCAGACCGTGATGGAGGAGCAGAGGATGGACTCAATGATGGCTGTGTAGAAGTGCACCATCATTGTCTTTGGCAGGTTGAATTTCTTCAGCTGCCTCAGGAAGTACATCCTCTGCTGAGCCTTCTTGGTGATGGAGCTGATGTTCAGCTCCCACTTGAGGTCCTGGGTTATGATGGAGCCCAGGTCCTGGGTTATGATGGAGCCCAGGAAGCGGAAGGACTCCACAGTGTCGACGGGGGAGTCACACAGGGTGATGGGGGCATCTGTGTTTTCAATGTTTTGGTGCAAACTAGATGTGTCCAAACTACGACCATGTGCTGGCTGACACCTTCATGTATATGGTCCAGGAGTTCTTTTTAAATTACACCTATAGTTGGCCTGCTGGCTATATTAAAATGCAGTTCTTAATGTAAACACTAGGTGTCATTGTCACTATATGTGTAGATTGCCAGATGCCATCCAGGAAGTCAATCTCCTGTGGGAGAAATTGTGTTGAGTTCCAGCTGTTTGGCCGTGACAGGTGAGCAGAAAGGAATGATGTTCATCAAAGTTAGGCAGTCTGAAGGAGAAGCCCTTGCATGTATTACACCTCAGGAAGCACTCTGCACCACAGCCGCCTAGCTGGACCCCTGCGGAATCAGCAGGAGTTTCAGGCTTTCCTCCACCACCAGCTCCCCGTCAGAGTACTACAGGGGTTTACAAAAATGATCAAATCATCTCACTGCAGAGTCGGGTGCTCAGCACAGAGTGCTTCATTTATTTATTTATTTTTCAGGGACAATGCACACTAATCAACAGTTGCACTGTAAGTGAGCCAGAGTTAGCCAGAGAGGCTAATTTCCATCTGCTGTCCCTGGCCAGATGTTTTCCATGCAGCCTAAAATAACAAAATCTCAAATTGAAATGGAGTTAAAATTCATAGAGAAACAGACAGCAACGTATAGACAAAACCGAAACACAGCAAAAGAAAAGTGTACGACATTAAAGCAGAGCAGACACAACAGGTTTCAGCATGCGTCACGCAGAACAGACTCACCTACAGGACAAGCACATATAACACTGAAGCACTTAACATACACATCAAAAAAATGGAAAATAGCAACACTGATCAAGACAAATGCACATATAGATGAAACAAGCAGGCAGGACAGACAGTACATCAATGCTTGCACACCTGATTGGCAACAAGCCATTTCTTTAAGTTATGCTTGAATGTTTGGTACGTGTTTTGTGTGCGTATGTGTGGTGGCGGAGAATTCCACGAGTGAGCTGCCTTCACAGAGAATGTAGACTTACTAAACGAGCTTGACCTATGTGGAATGACACAATCGCCTCTTGAAGCAGATCTAGTGAGTCTGCTGCTTTGAGTGCTTTGTTTAATAAAATCACTAAGTGGAGGTGGGGCCATACCATGTAAAATTTTAAAAACCAGACACACATCAGTGAATTTAATGATGTTCTCCCAACTCAGGATATGGTGTTTGGTGAGAATATTGCAGTAATGGTGACTTTTGGGTTTTTTATCAAGTGTTTTTAGGGCTTGTTTATGGAGACTATGAATGGATTTTAATGTTGTGCTGCTGGCTTGTGCCCAGCTGGTTAAGCAGTAGGTCAGATGGGGGATAATCATTGCATTAAAATACAATTTTGCAGCTTGCATGGTTAGACAGTGTCTTATATATCTAAAATTCATGAGATTAAATTTTAAGACATTTGTCACATGTTTTACCTGTTTTTTAAAGGAGAGATTAGAATCAATAAAAATTCCTAAATACTGTAATGTATTTAAAATCTGACACTACCTGTAGCCTCTCACCAGCAACATAAACATCTGGCTCCAGTGACACTTTGCAAGCCCTCTTTGTGAAGAACATACAAACAGCCTTGTTAACATTCAGGTGAAGGCAGGAATCTGCAAGCCATTTAGTTACATTTGTCATTGTGGACGTGAGTTTAAGTGCAGCTTGTTCTTTGTTCTTTGCGTGCACATAAATCACTATCGTCAGCGTACATTTGAATATCGCACCCATCGCAGACAGCCGGCAAATCATTAATGTATAAACTGAATAGTAAAGGTCCTAAAATAGAACCCTGGGGTACTCCCACGTTAGATCTTAGAGTAGATGATGTAACATCACCCACTCTGACACACTGGGTTCTTCCTTCAAGGTAGGATTTCAGCAAGGCAAGAGACTCTTGGGAAAAGTTAAATTTTGACAGTTTGTTAATCAGGACATTGTGATTAACCGTATCAAAAGCCTTCTTCAGGTCAAGAAAAAACGCTGCTACTACACCCCCTTTATCCATTTTAAGCTTCACATTCTCTAAGAGGAAGCTGTTGGCTGTTTCAGTCGAATGATTAGCCCTGTAACCAAACTGCATAGGATGCAGCTGATATGGAGAGCTGTTGAGATGTTTAATGAGTTGCTCTGCAACACATTTTTCATCAATTTTGCAAACGGCATGGAGGATACTGATTGGCCGATAATTGGAGCCATCGGTTAAATCGCCTGACTTAAAAATGGGTGTTACTATGGCTGATATCCATCCTTTTGGAAACACACATTGCCTGAGAGAGTTGTTGACAATGCTTGTGAGCAAGTGTGCCTTTATGTTTCTTTAGAAAAATATTGTCAACATCTTTGGCCCTAGAGTTCTTGAGTGAGCCTAGAACTCTGGTGACAGTAGGTTCAGAGACTTCTTGAATAGCGAAGCATGGTTGACCTTCATTTACTGGTGGATCAAATTGACCAATACTGGAGCTTCGAGTTAAAGCTTCCACTGAGTTGATAAAGTATGAATTGAAAGCTGTACAAATTACTACTTCATCTTGTGTAAGGCACCCGTTCACATTAATTTTAAGTTGCTTCTTTGAATTGCTGTTCTGTTTGTCTGTCAACTTCTTTATATTATCCCATATTATTTTAGAATTACCTCCTGCTTCATCAATGATCGTAATAAAAAAATTAGCTTTTGCTTTTCTAAGTTCTTTCATTACCTGATTTCTCAGCATTACGAATTTCTGCCTATCATTTCCTAATTTAGACTTGAGTCCCAATTTTAACGCATAGTCCCGTTTTTTCATTAAATTCCAGATGTCACTATTTAGCCATGGAAATGTGTTTTTTTGATTTTGTTTAATTTTGGCTTTTTTAAGGAAACTGTTAATTGTGGTCTGTATTGTGGATAAGAAAATGTTGCTGTCTTCCTCCACACTTGCACCTGTTGAACAGTTGCTCCAATCAATTCTTTGTATAGCATCCTCAAATGAATTTTGGTCACCTTTCGGTATTCTTAATTGATAAGCCTTTCTGGTGCAAGACATACTAAAACGTTTCTTTGTAAGTTTTCTTGTTAAAAGTATCAAATTATGGTCAGACATACCAGTTACCATATTGTGTGTTTTGATCATTCTTTCAGGTTTATTGCTAAAAATCAAATTAATCTGGGACTGAGAAGAGTGGGTTATCCTTGTGGGTTTGTTCACTAACTGGGTCATATTAAAGCAATCAATTGTACGTTTTAGGGATTTTCTTCCAGACTTATCATCCCAATTTACATTAAAATCACCCATTAATATAACCTCTTTGTCAAAGTCACATTCCTTTAACATGGAATTAAGCTGATCGTAAAATTCACATTTGGACGACGGTGGTCTGTAGAGACATATAAGAGTAAGAGACATTTGAGATGATAGTGACACTTTCAGACCAATACATTCCAATTTGACATCACTTGACCACTCAATCTGGCTGCAGTTAAGGTGTTCTTTAATGTAAAACATTACTACTCCTCCTTTACCACTAGATCTATCTCTTCTAAATATATTGTATCCACATACATTCAAAGCAACAGAGGGCGAGTTTATATGTAGCCAGGTTTCTGAGAGACATAGAAAGTCCAGGTTTGAATCCACAACAAGTTTTATTTGATCCATTTTAGGCAAGAGACTTCGAATATTCAAATGCCCCCCAAACAGTCCTTTAGGTCTTGCGTGCGTAAGAGCACCCGGGCATGATTGACCGTTTTGAAAAGTTTATGTTTACATAATCTTTTATGATAGCTGGATTCAGGCCACTTTGTTTCACTTTCGTTGTTACAGCGCAATGTTCGGAGTTTTCAATTTGTTTTGAACAGGTATCCATATCAGCGTGTGAGTTAGTCAGTGGACTAAAATGATTGACAATTGAGTTTGTATTATCAATGGGTAAAATGTCTCCTCTGTCGCAGTATGTGATGGTGTTGTTCTCAGGACTCACCCACTTGTTGGTGTTGATCCGGACGCCAGACTGGTTGGTAGCTGGCATACTGCTGCTGGGACCTGGGTGTAGCCTAGTGGTAGCTGGCATGCTGCTGCTGGGGCCTGACCCGGTGGTAGCTGGCATGCTGATGTTGGGGCCTTGGTGTAGCCTGGTGGTAGCTGGCATGCTACTGCTGGGGCCAGGGCCTAGCCCAGTTGTAGCTGGAATGCTACTGCTAGGGCCTGCGATTAGCCTAGCGGCAGCTGGCATGCCTCTGCTAGGGCCTGGGCCTAGCCTAGTTGTAGCTGGCATGCTACTGCTAGGGCCTGGGCCTAGCCTAGTCGTAGCTGGCATGCTACTGCTAGGGCCTGGGCCTAGCCTAGTCGTAGCTGGCATGCTGCTGCTAGGGCCTGGGCCTAGCCTAGTCGTAGCTGGCATGCTGCTACTTGGGCCTGGGCCAGACCTGGTGGTGGCAGAAAGTTTGTTTCTTCCATCCAGTAGTTCACATTTATCTGGATGAAGAGTAGAGCCACCAATGCATTGCTGTTGATCAGTAGCCAGCAGTCCCAAAGGGAAAATATCAGTTGGTTCCTTCCTTCCAGTACAATCATAGCAAACTTGCACTGATTCATGAAGATAATCCTTGGACACAGGACTTTCTTGGTCTAGGATAAGGTTTGCTAGTGGACCAGGATTCAGTTGTATATCCCCACTTAGTAACAGCAGAAACAGTAGAGTGCTGTAAACATACCTTTGTTTGCTTCTCTTGGTGTGTTGTTTGCTGTCTCTACTAGAAATTCCATTGAAATGTTCTTTCTGCCAGAAAATGGAATAAACAGTCAAATATCCGTGTCCAAAGAAATTCAATCTCGGTGAGTTATTCAAAAGTGCAGATTGTCCAGGAGTAATTGATTGATTTCCAGCCAGACAAAGGCCTTGAGCAGGTGGAACAAGCAAAAACCACAAGCAGAATAACAGTGTCCAAACACCTCCATTTTCTCTGTAGCTTTTACTTGATTCTTGTCTTTGATTCAAGTATTTCTTTGATTTGAAGCATTTTCGTTGAAAAGCATCGGCTAAAACTGATATAGTCTGGAGTAAAATGTTAAATAAGAGGATTGGTGTGGAGCCCAACACACCACACCTGTCCTCGGCGGCCATCTTGATTGTTCATATTCAAGCTCTCTTGTTAGTTAGTATCTTAAATGAAAAAGCACATTGCCCTGAGTTATATACTTTTTGCTCCATGTGCATTGCAAGTCAATGCAATCTCCATTAACATCAGCTGTTTGCTCCATATGAACAGGACTGTGCTGTCACGGAATGAATTACAATAGAACAAGTGTTTGAAACAGTTAGTTTAAGGTTGTTCCTTCAGTAGTTGTTGAACTATTCCCCGCTAATGTTGCATGTTCAATCAATGAAAGTGATGTTGTGGGACTCCCATCATTCAGTGCTTTACGTGCAGTGGCCCAGGCACGCATGAGAGTGTGTGACACACACATCCGTGGTAGTGTGGTTTTTCACAATTGAATATTTATTATTAATTGAATATCAATTTTTTTCAACACTGAAAAAATGCTAATGTTGCTCTGTGTCTGCAGCATGTTTAAAGGCATTGAATGTTCCATAAAGAGTCGTCCACCACACTTTGATCAGTTTAATACCCACCTGTGACACGTCCCGTTTACGTTTCAAATCTGAAGTTTTCTAAATTGGCAAAATAACCTAAAAAATAACATTGTTCATCCACATGCCTGACCATCTCTGTCCTTCTGTAGGTGACCACATATCACGTCTACATGGCCTTACAGACTGAATGTCATGTGACAGTGACAGAGTCCAGGCAGCACCAGCTGACTCCAGACTTAGCCTCCCCAGCACAGATCTTGACCCTGAGAGTGGACAGCATCAACCCTGCTGTCAGACCCTTTGATATCAGGTGTGTGTGTGTGGGGGGGGGGGTCTTGAGCTGTCAGGAAGAAGCGGCATATGACATGTCACTTGCCCACTGTTTCCAGGCTCCTCTCTACAGAGTATGCAGAGCTCAGGGAGAAGCTCCACGCCCCCATCAGAAACTCTCCCAATGTAGTGATCCACCAGACCATGAGTGAACTCTTCCTGGAAACATTCCGAGCTCAGGTGGACCTCAATCAACCGTACACACTCCCCAGTGGACAGGTACACTACTGTCTGTGTGTTTGAATCCCGACCACAGGATCACTAAGAACATGCAAAAATGATTCAGAAGAATATTGTCTCTCCATACTCAGGAGGTGGAGCCATGTATAGGCTGTATGCAGGTTCCAGCAAACAGCAAGCTGGTCAGACTCTGCCAGGCAGAAGGTAAGAGAGAGAGTGTGTGTGTGTGTGTGTACCTTTTTATTTTCTTCCCAGGTACCGATACCAAGTTCATATACAGTTGTGTGAAAAAGTGTCTGCCCCCTTCCTGATTTCTTGTTTTTTTGCATGTTTGTCACACTTAAATGTTTCAGATCATCAAACAAATTTAAATATTAGACAAAGACAACACAAGTAAACACAAAATGCAGTTTTTAAATGACGGTTTTTATTATTAAGGGGGGAAAAAAATCCAAACCTACATGGCCCTGTGTGAAAAAGTGATTGCCCCCTAAACCTAATAACTGGTTGGGCCACCCTTAATAATAAAAACCATTTAAAAACTACATTTTGTGTTTACTTGTGTTATCTTTGTCTAATATTTAAATTAGTTTGATGATCTGAAACATTTAAGTGTGACAAACATGCAAAAAAATAAGAAATCAGGAAGGGGGCAAACACTCTTTCACACAACTGTATATGTACTCCAACTGTACCATCCCAAAGTCAGTGTAAACTGTCAACAATTCAAAATGTTAACCTTTTACTCTGTTATTGTCATCTAAAGTGGTAATTTGCATAAAAACACAAGATTCAAGTCATTGGGAAACATGATTGTATTTGCTTTGATAAAGACAGTAGTAGTTTTAATGAGGTATTCTAAGCTGCTTAGAGCTAGGGTTAGGAAGTTAAACAGGTCGAAATTCACTCTCTAATATCTATTTTATAGAAAGCATCTCTTTAAAACAACTGGATTTATTCAGGTTTTTCTCCAAAACTGCATTTTACAACATTGCATTTGAGCACATCATGATACCGTTATAATTGACCTTTGCCTACTACTCATTTAATGAATAGAGCTTCAGTAGATAATGTAGCTTATTGGAACCACTGGTAATGTTATCTCGCCAAGCAGCGCTGTGCTTCCCACTGGCTGCTAACAGCTAATGCTAACTAGCTCTCCTGCTGCTGATTTAAGCACAAATGTATTGTTCACAGTAATTATCAAGGGAAAATAGGATACATGAGAGTGAGGGGCGGACAGTTATTCTTTTTACCTGAAATGATTCTCACCGGCTCGGTTCACAAAAAGGATCTAGTCACTCCGTCTCCTCTCAGCAGATCCTGGCCTCTCAATTTGCCAAACTATTGTGGTGTGAGGATAGGGCAGAGGGCTTCCTCCGAGAGACCTAGGCTCCCCTGTGCACAGTTTCAGGTTCAAAGCTGAAGAGAAGAGGAGGTATTGAGTTCCGGCGTTCGAAGGACCAATTTATGTTGGTAGTAGAGCGGGTCGTCCTTCAATTAGAAGGTAGTTCGATCCCTGGCTCCTCTAGTCCATGTTGACGTGTCCTTGGGCAAGACACTTCATCCCAACATGCTCCCGTAGGCTGTGCCTGCCGTGTATGAATGGGTGAATGATGACATGTAGTGTTGAAGAGCTTTGAGTGGTCAGAAGACTAGAAAAGAGAAATACAAGTACAGTCCATGTACCAGTGTAACCGCAGGTGTGTAGCCTAAATGAGCTGATGCATGATATTATAACTTGATGTCAGATCAGTGCATAGACTCGCATACTCGCCGATACCCGACCCAGTATTTGAGGCAGTATCGGAGGCATTTCTGATACTGGTGTTGGTATCGGAACAACTCTAGTGTGTTAGTTGATTAATGTGACGATGTCTTGTGAACATGATAGTCCTGTCTATTCCTTGCCTGTATTTGTCTCGCTTTGTTTTCCTTATTCATAGCTGTTCTGTCCTTCTGTGTGATTCTAACTGTGACCCTGTGACTGCTGTGTGTTTATAGCAGCCGATAACGAGTCCGAGTGCCAGCAGTGTTTCTGCAGACCTATGTGGTGTCTGTCCTGTCTAGGTCGATGGTTCGCCAGCCGCCAAGACCAGCAAAGACCTGAGACCTGGTTGTCCAGCAGAGTCCCTTGTCCCACCTGTAGAGCCAAATTCTGTATACTGGACATCTCTGCGGTCCACTGAGACGACTAAACCGATCCAAACAGACTATTCCCGCTCAAAATAATGTGTGTTTATGAGCAACATTCAGTAGCAAGCTTCTGAGAGAGAAGCAGTGGACAGGACATCGGACTGAACTTATTCTGTGCTTTCAATAAGGAGTGATCATGAAAAACGCTCTGATAAATTGTTTTGAACCTCAACATGCTGTACACGGCATGATCAATGTGACACTCTGAGAGGAATGCTTGTTTGGGGTTTTACCCCGATCAGATAAGAGGGTTGATATCAGTGACGCTGGTCTCTGTGTGTCAGTAAGGCATCCACAATGTGTTTAGGTTTGCATAAAGACGTCCAAGTGAACAATGAATAAAGATGCCGACTGTATGACAAGAGCCTGTATCACTGTATATCCACTTCAGAATGCTCTGATGAGCCAACGTACAACTCACTCACTCCTACTCTACATCAACATGTAAAAGCAACTCAAGTGATCACGTGGTTATTCACAGGAATAGCCAATCACAACCAAGGATTCAACTTGCATCATGTGTTCAGTGATTCATGTTATCCTGCACAAGTAGAAGCAGAAGTGTTGATACTTCCCCATGACACAACTTAAAGGATTTGAATTTGGGTGACAATGGAAAAAGTTGATGATAATCACAAAGCCTTTGTGTATAAAAGATATTTCATGCAGTTAAGATCAGATACAGTTGCTGCATTATGGGCTAGGCCTGCAGGCAGCAGCAGCCTACTGCTAATAACTAGCATTCCGATAGAAACACAAACTGTTCTAGTGTTCTTATATTCATGACTTGAGCCGAGACAATAAGGCACACAATGCAATACAAAGAGTCAAAACACCAGATTAGAACTTTCTGAAATATTATGTGGAGGTACCAAATGTATTGGTTAAAAGGAAAACATAAACTAGAAACTACTACTTCTGAATAAAGCTTGGTCATTCCTTAATTGGATATTGTATTAATAGAAACTGTTTTAATTTACATCCGGCTCTACATCAAAATATACACGACAGACGATCATGAGCTATATGCCAGATGTTGAATAAATACAAGCTTGAGTATATAGTAGAAAGGTAAAAAAGCTCTTATCTTGCGTTGCTGAGAATGTTACTCAATCAGATTTCATCTAAATAGATATCTACATATTATACTGTTAAGTGGGGGGGTCCTGGGTCCTCCCCCTTGACACTTCATTCTCTGCGTTCTGGTGAATCAATTTAAATGACTGAAAACACGTAATTCAGGTGACAAAGAAATAAAAAGCAGTAAGGCTCTCAGACACTCTATTGCTTTCAAATATGTATTCTGCTGTAGATCTACTTTTCTCATATGTGGGCATGATTTACTTCCCCCCTCTTCAGTGCACTAGTTTCCTCTTGTCTGTGATGGAGCAGCTTCTCTTCCTGACCTTGGTGCCTCTCTAAGTGTTGGAGATCTATTCTCTCCTTTCACATCGAGCCTGCTGAAGTAAAGCAACATACCACTGTGCAGAAAAAACATTAACACCCACCAGTGGTGGGCCATCAGGGCCTGCAAGGCCTTCTCTGCTGGCCTAAATAGAATCACAAAGTTATATCTATTTTATAATTTTTCTTAAATACACATGTATTATAATTTATAAAAATATTTTTCCCATTATCTTATGTTCTCATTGCACAGCTACTGTCTTCCTCAGTTGCTCTGCTTCCAGTGCAGCTTGTTTTAAGTAGAGCTTTTATCCAATCAGATTTCACCTCTGTGTCTCTAGGTAAGAAGAGAGGCCAGGCCTGCAGACGGAGGCCTGCATCCATTTGCAGTTTAAGTGAATGGGGACGATATTGTTGATTGTCATATTCTTCAACCAATCAGATCTTTAGTTTGACATGTTGGGCGTATTCTTTGAGGTATCAGAGCCTGCTCGCCGGCCTATCATGACGTCAGCATTAGTGCAGCTCATTGTCTGCCGCGAGGTGCAGAGTGCGCTGTGATTGGTCAGTGGGCGAGCACGTGACTATCGTGAAACG